>NC_074684.1:21003482-21288625 GCF_029448725.1 Salvelinus fontinalis
CACCCACTGCACGCCAGAAAGAAAACGCAAAATCAATTGCCTGTAAGCTTTTAAGGCAGGTCTTTAACTTGTAAACCCTATACTTGACTACAATCTGTGCTATCATTTTGATTAGTTGTTTACCACGCAGTCTTACTTGTTTCTGTTGACTTGCTGGTCATCTTCCACAGCTGCTGTTTTCATACCTCCTCACCATTTTCATCCAGCCTGTCTGTCTACACTGTCACAAACACACAGCCACGCTCACCTGTAGCCAGAGTATGCACATTAGGAATTATCTCTGCACTTGTCCAACCAGGGAATGTACTGCCATCCAAATGTGAAATTCAGCTTTAATCATGACAGAGGCAGACACATAGAGGGAGAGAAAAGTGCCAACATGCTTATGCAACAGCAATTCAACTTAAGTCCATTAATAAATGTTGGGTCCTTTCTGACTTCATATTCATCTGTACGGTCTAGCTACTTGTCCATTTAACCATCCCTTTCTTCTAGCTGTCCCCTTCACCATACGCCACCTAAACAGACCCGACCCGGTCTTGTCTGGTAGACACACACGACTGAGCCCAGGGAGTCTGTCTGCCCACCCCAGAACCTGCCCACTAGGTGAGGTCACGTCCTGAGACGGCCCTGTGCCCTGTCACCTGACTGTGGTGGCCCTGCGTGGCTGATGGATAGGCCAGCTGTGAAATGGTGTATCAGCTATGGTCCAGGTTGGATGCAGAGACAGACCTCCTGCCCATAACAGGATGCACACCCTACAGGGTCACACACACACACACACACACACACACAGACACACACAGAGAGAGAAGTCTTCACACAGGGGATGCATTCTAAGGGACAGACAGACAGAGAAGAGAGAGAGAGAATACGCCGTAAGATTACACACAGGAGGACATAATGAAACCTCCAGTGGACACGTCGGAGGAGGAAGATGAGGAGAAGGATGGGGGAAGAGGAGGATTTGGGAGCTGCTTTCTGACAGAGGAAGATGGATGGGTACACACACACTAAAAGCCCACGTCCTGCCAGTGTTCTGTGGCTAGGCTGCCTAACGCACAGCATCCCCCCTCAGCCTCCCCCGCTATCTCAAAAGCACTAGTGCATGAATACGAAGCTGGTTGTTTCTTACCCCTTCAGGGTGCTTTGTCTCTGCAATAAAAGTGTGCTCGAGCACATCAGAAGTAATGTTTCAAAGTCCCCCACTAAGGTGTGGCGAATACCTTCTCTTTTCTCTTGCCCGGAAGCAAAACCAAAAACACTAAACATATTTCTTGTGAAGTCGTTTCTTTTCATGCTTTGGAACATAGGTTTCCATCACTGTGGGTACTTCAGTCTATAACATAGAACATTCCAATGAACCTGTGTATTCATGGACCGTTGAGCGATTCGTTGAGTCAGTTGGCAGGAGAGGAAACCAATATAATAAGACAGCGAAAGAGAGGGTGAGAGAGAGAGAACAAGACCTAGCTAAGCTGAGACCCAATAACTCACTCGCTCTCTTGCATCCCATTCCAGTGCTGGGCACCAGCATCGACAGACCACATTCATTCTAGTAGAATTGTATCCTGTGGAGTGATGCTTGAAGCCAGAGAATCAAAGCTTTGGAGATTACTGCTGAGTCTCCTCTTTGAGCCTGGTCAAAACAGAAGAGAGCAGAGCATACTGACAGACTCTCATGGGCAGAGGCACGGAACAGAAACTGCCCCCAGAAACACCAGTGTGCTAGGCCTTTTAACTCTGCCCTCCTCTCCTGTCCAGACACACAGTGCTCAGTGCTCGAGTCCATGCACGTCCAATGCTTTGGCCCGCTCACACATGCCATCACCTCTGTGGTGGAACTATATAGCTTTCCCCATTCACTTCGGTCTTACAAAAGAGTCTAATCAATAGAGCTGCTATAGGCACAGACACAAAGACATGTGGACAGATTGGCTTCATTGGCTTTTATCTCCTATTGTAGAGCCCAGAGCGGTGTGGCTATTTACCAGAGAGAAGGATAGGCTGGATTGAGCAGACTGATCAGTTCCTGTATTCAGGGCCATTCTCCAGGTAAGAAAGGCCTCGCCACATCACCGCCTTTTAAAAAACAGCATAAGTAAAGAGATTTCACGGTAACAGTGAAGCTGTGATGCAGAGACTTTAAAATGTATGTCAAACAAAAACCAAATGACTGCAGAGTTAAACAAACCATGCAACTCTATGCACAAGGACCACTTTGAACAATTTCCACTGAACATTTGACAAACACACGTTTACTTAAAGACAAGTGCAGATGCAAAGTTTGCTATTCTGTTATGAAATTTTGCATCTTTAGTGTCTCAGCATCACTCTAACATTGGAATTGCCCAGCTATAGCTGAAGCACAATCCTACTAGTGAGCATACGTCACTCATGACTCACAATGAGGTGAATATACAGAGCTGATCAAATTGGAGCCCTTTAATATTTACAGAAAATGACAGCCATGACCTTGGTTCCCTCACTGCAAGGTCACATAAAATCTTTACGGAAATAAATCTTTACAGGAAATAAAAGCCTGATAATAGCTGCGCAGTGGGTCCCTGTGCCTCCCCCCCCCCGCCCGAACACACACACACACACCTATTAGCATGGCGATAGATCAAAGCAGCATTAGGATCTGCACAGCTGGCCCCCAGCATTTCAAAAACATGTATATCCCTCTCATCTCTACTTCAAGAAACAATGGATCTTTATTTAAAAGCGCCACTGCCGACGTGTTGCACATTAGTCTGGCGTCTGTGTGAGAGAGACAGAGCCTGTGCCACCACTCTCCCTCATTAGGCCTGTCTGAGAGGCACATCATGAGGAGAGAGGAGCATCATGAAAGGGTGATGAAGGCTGTGGGAGAGGCCAGTCAGTCAGCCCTGGGGGAGAATTCTAGATCAGACTTCTCTAAAACTGGCTTTATAGTGGAGTAAAGGAGGAGAGGCAGTGGGCTGATTCCGGAGTTCTAAATTAAGCAGCAGCAGCTGAAAAGATGAGCTCCTACAAATGTTGAAATTTAAATGTTTTTTTAGAGTAAAGTACATAAAAAAAAATCAAAAGAAAACTGCAAACTGAATAGGAGACCAAACAAGCAGCAAACAAAGAAGAAAGGCTTTTGAAAAAGTAACAATTTTTTCATAAAATTATATCGTTTTCTTAGCTAGCTAAGTTGTTTACCTGTTGCTAGGCAGTTGCTAGGGACATTCCTGGAAGAAGCTAGCTAGCTAACAAGGAGTGTCTAGTTGGCAGAAGAGAAGAAGGGATAAAGAAGGGACAAAGTGGGACAAAATAAGGACAGAAGAAAAGGGAAAGGGCCGAAAAGGGACATTAAGGTGAAGCAGTCCTCTAAAGACACAAAATACAATAATACAAGAAACAACACTTCTATTGCCTCTCCCTCTACGATACGCACTTCCGGGTTGGAGCGAGTAGTTGCATTCCGCTTTGCTCCACAGGTAGTATAACATTTCATTTCATTACAGTACAACAGTTTGATTTGTTTGATCTTAGCTGGCTACATAGCCGTCTTTGTATCCAAGATAATTGTGTAGTCTAGAGTAATTGTCGAGGTTACCTAGCCAGTTAGAGGTTACCTAGCCAGCTACACTTTCAAACAAAGTCAACAACGCAGCCACTGCTAGCTAGCCTATTTCACCAGCCAGCAGTACTATATCATTTTAGTCAATAAGATTTTTTGCAACGTAAGCTTAACTTTCTGAACATTCGAGACGTGTAGTCCACTTGTCATTCCAATCTCCTTTGCATTAGCGTAGCCTCTTCTGTAGCCTGTCAACTATGTGTCTGTCTATCCCTGTTCTCTCCTCTCTGCACAGACCATACAAACGCTTCACACCGCGTGGCCGCTGCTACTCTAACCTGGTGGTCCCAGCGCGCACGACCCACGTGGAGTTCCAGGTCTCAGGCAGCCTCTGGAACTGCCGATCTGCGGCCAACAAGGCAGAGTTCATCTCAGCCTATGCTTCCCTCCAGTCCCTCGACTTCTTGGCACTGACGGAAACATGGATTACCACTGATAACACTGCTACTCCTACTGCTCTCTCCTCGTCTGCCCACGTGTTCTCGCACACCCCGAGAGCTTCTGGTCAGCGGGGTGGTGGCACTGGGATCCTCATCTCTCCCAAGTGGACATTCTCTCTTTCTCCCCTGACCCATCTGTCTATCGCCTCCTTTGAATTCCATGCTGTCACAGTTACCAGCCCTTTCAAGCTTAACATCCTTATCATTTATCGCCCTCCAGGTTCCCTTGGAGAGTTCATCAATGAGCTTGACGCCCTGATAAGTTCCTTTCCTGAGGATGGCTCACCTCTCACAGTTCTGGGTGACTTTAACCTCCCCATGTCTACCTTTGACTCATTCCTCTCTGCCTCCTTCTTTCCACTCCTCTCCTCTTTTGACCTCACCCTCTCACCTTCCCCCCCTACTCACAAGGCAGGCAATACGCTTGACCTCATCTTTACTAGATGCTGTTCTTCCACTAATCTCATTGCAACTCCCCTCCAAGTCTCCGACCACTACCTTGTATCCTTTTCCCTCTCGCTCTCATCCAACACTTCCCACACTGCCCCTACTCGGATGGTATCGCGCCGTCCCAACCTTCGCTCTCTCTCCCCCGCTACTCTCTCCTCTTCCATCCTATCATCTCTTCCCTCTGCTCAAACCTTCTCCAACCTATCTCCTGATTCTGCCTCCTCAACCCTCCTCTCCTCCCTTTCTGCATCCTTTGACTCTCTATGTCCCCTATCCTCCAGGCCGGCTCGGTCCTCCCCTCCTGCTCCGTGGCTCGACGACTCATTGCGAGCTCACAGAACAGGGCTCCGGGCAGCCGAGCGGAAATGGAGGAAAACTCGCCTCCCTGCGGACCTGGCATCCTTTCACTCCCTCCTCTCTACATTCTCCTCTTCTGTCTCTGCTGCTAAAGCCAATTTCTACCACTCTAAATTCCAAGCATCTGCCTCTAACCCTAGGAAGCTCTTTGCCACCTTCTCCTCCCTCCTGAATCCTCCTCCCCCTCCTCCCCCCTCCTCCCTCTCTGCTGATGACTTCGTCAACCATTTTGAAAAGAAGGTCGACGACATCCGATCCTCGTTTGCTAAGTCAAACGACACCGCTGGTTCTGCTCACACTGCCCTACCCTGTGCTTTGACCTCTTTCTCCCCTCTCTCTCCAGATGAAATCTTGCGTCTTGTGACGGCCGGCCGCCCAACAACCTGCCCGCTTGACCCTATCCCCTCCTCTCTTCTCCAGACCATTTCCGGAGACCTTCTCCCTGACCTCATCTCGCTCATCAACTCATCCTTGACCGCTGGCTACGTCCCTTCCGTCTTCAAGAGAGCGAGAGTTGCACCCCTTCTGAAAAAACCTACACTCGATCCCTCCGATGTCAACAACTACAGACCAGTATCCCTTCTTTCTTTTCTCTCCAAAACTCTTGAACGTGCCGTCCTTGGCCAGCTCTCCTGCTATCTCTCTCAGAATGACCTTCTTGATCCAAATCAGTCAGGTTTCAAGACTAGTCATTCAACTGAGACTGCTCTTCTCTGTGTCACGGAGGCGCTCCGCACTGCTAAAGCTAACTCTCTCTCCTCTGCTCTCATCCTTCTAGACCTATCGGCTGCCTTTAAAACTGTGAACCATCAGATCCTCCTCTCCACCCTCTCCGAGCATCTCCGGCGCGGCCCACGCTTGGATTGCGTCCTACCTGACAGGTCGCTCCTACCAGGTGGCGTGGCGAGAATCTGTCTCCGCACCACGTGCTCTCACCACTGGTGTCCCCCAGGGCTCTGTTCTAGGCCCTCTCCTATTCTCGCTATACACCAAGTCACTTGGCTCTGTCATATCCTCACATGGTCTCTCCTATCATTGCTATGCAGACGACACACAATTAATCTTCTCCTTTCCCCCCTCTGATAACCAGGTGGTGAATCGCATCTCTGCATGTCTGGCAGACATATCAGTGTGGATGACGGATCACCACCTCAAGCTGAACCTCGGCAAGACGGAGCTGCTCTTCCTCCCGGGGAAGGACTGCCCGTTCCATGATCTCGCCATCACGGTTGACAACTCCATTGTGTCCTCCTCCCAGAGTGCTAAGAACCTTGGCGTGATCCTGGACAACACCCTGTCGTTCTCAACTAACATCAAGGCGGTGACCCGTTCCTGTAGGTTCATGCTCTACAACATTCGCAGAGTACGACCCTGCCTCACGCAGGAAGCGGCGCAGGTCCTAATCCAGGCACTTGTCATCTCCCGTCTGGATTACTGCAACTCGCTGTTGGCTGGGCTCCCTGCCTGTGCCATTAAACCCCTACAACTCATTCAGAACGCCGCAGCCCGTCTGGTGTTCAACTTTCCCAAGTTCTCTCACGTCACCCCGCTCCTCCGCTCTCTCCACTGGCTTCCAGTTGAAGCTCGCATCCGCTACAAGACCATGGTGCTTGCCTACGGAGCTGTGAGGGGAACGGCACCTCCGTACCTTCAGGCTCTGATCAGGCCCTACACCCAAACAAGGGCACTGCGTTCATCCACCTCTGGCCTGCTCGCCTCCCTACCTCTGAGGAAGTACAGTTCCCGCTTAGCCCAGTCAAAACTGTTCGCTGCTCTGGCACCCCAATGGTGGAACAAACTCCCTCACGACGCCAGGTCAGCGGAGTCAATCACCACCTTCCGGAGACACCTGAAACCCCACCTCTTTAAGGAATACCTAGGATAGGATAAAGTAATCCTTCTAACCACCCCCCCCCCCCTTAAAAGAGTTAGATGCACTATTGTAAAGTGGTTGTTCCACTGGATATCATAAGGTGAATGCACCAATTTGTAAGTCGCTCTGGATAAGAGCGTCTGCTAAATGACTTAAATGTAATGTAAATGTAATGGCTGACACAGCTCACCTGGTTAATGTCTCACACAGAGATAGGCCCTAAAAGCCAAGTGACCACAACTAGCATTATAGACATGCACCATAAAATCCTGAGATTAGACACTGGAACAGTAATACAGCAAGACAACGAAACACTACATCAATTAGGCTACGTTAGGCTACTATTTAAATCAACTTTCTGGGGTTTGACTCCTCTGCTAAGTTCTTCCCATTGAGGGTTTCACTGTGAGCTAATTCCAACCTGATCTATCGTCTGTAGTATGATGAGCGTTTATGTCGAGTTGTCAGGACCACGTTGGGTGTTAAAACCAAGTACAATGTCAACGAGGCCAGTAAAACAGATTTGTGGCGGAGCTCGGGAGAACTGTGATTATAGGGGGGGAGGAGAGAGTAGCACTCTACACACAATATACACTCACAATCACACCTGTTGTCGGGCACACAAACAAGCCCAACACCAAGCCAAGAGATTTAGAACCATTCAACTCCAAAGATCTTGGGGAGGTCCGCAACTCAAAGCTAGTTTAATACCACTGACTTTACTTCAGTGTTAAACATAGCGCTGACGGGCAGCGCTATACATCCCTCCGCGGCTCCGTGAGCGAGGAATGGAGGGGTGGTTGAGGTGAAAGCATTTTACCATTCATTGTGTATTTACCTTGGAGGCTGGGATGATGTGTGATAGTAAGAAGCAGAGAGAAAAAGAGCAGGAGGGGGAGAGCTAAGCTTGCAGAACAGAGAAACTGACAAGTCGGAGACAGAGTATGAGACAGCTACACTCAGACGCAGCGCCTGCAGCAGTGTCTTCCTGTACGCATGGTAGGACAGCTCCTGACCCAAGCCAGTCCGTTTTCACTGATATGAGTCGCTTTACAGTGCCTGGATGACTGAGCCGGCCACCTCGGCAGCCACCTCGGCAGCCACCTCGGCAGCCACCTCGGCAGCCCTGTCCCCCAGACTGCAACGACTCGGCATGTTGATGTGGCAGCCATTTACCAGGCGGTAAATGGCTGCCTCAAAACCAGTCAGAGCGAGCAGTCCTCGACTTACTTAGCCTCTTTCCTCACCCCACGCCTCCCGCTTACAGGCCGCAGGTGGAGGGGTTCTTGAGTCAACATCTATTAACTTCCCGCCGTCTGATGAGAAAGGCCAAGTCATTTCGGCTCCCTCTAATCTTAATTGGGATACTCTTGGTCTCAGGGAGGGATCCTGTCAGCACTAAGGCAAGGCTCCTCTGACAAACGCAAAAGCAACCCATCCTTGGGTACTAGCTCCTGCACTTCACAGCCAGCTACAGATGCACCAGAGTAGGCTAGGCTAGACAGACTGTACTCCCTTTGACAACGACGAAGAAGAACAGGGCAAAGGAAAATCTTTCCTTTCTCTTGCCCCATTGATGTTTATGTTTTTTATTTTTTATTTTTTTTATCCCCTTTTCTCCCCAATTTTCGTGGTATCAAATCGCTAGTAATTACTATCTTGTCTCATCGCTACAACTCCCGTACGGGCTCGGGAGAGACGAAGGTCGAAAGCCACGCGACCCCCGAAGCACAACCCAACCAAGCCGCACTGCTTCTTAACACAGCCGCACCAATGTGTCGGAGGAAACACCGTGCACCTGGCCCCCTTGGTTAGCGCGCACTGCGCCCGGCCCGCCACAGGAGTCGCTGGAGCGCGATGAGACAAGGATATCCCTACCGGCCAAACCCTCCCTAACCCGGACGACGCTAGCCCAATTGTGCGTCGCCCCACGGACCTCCCGGTCGCGGCCGGCTGCGACAGAGCCTGGGCGCGAACCCAGAGACTCTGGTGGCGCAGCTAGCACTGCGATGCAGTGCCCTAGACCACTGCGCCACCCGGGAGGCCCCGATGTTTATGTTTTTGTCGGGGAGTTGATGGAGGGGGGTGAGGCAGCAGAGAGAGGGAGCGACTGGGCTGTAATAGTAGAGGGCCTTCCGGAGGCCCCTGGGGAAAGCCCCTGTCCCCTTCCATCATCCCTCTGTAACCATGACACAGCAGGAGCTGTACACTCTCACCTGTAGCCCCTCAACCAGTTAGAATATTGATTTGTTTCTGTTATCTTGTTTCACACGCTATTGCTCTCCCTACCCTCCCTGTAGGAGCATGATGTTTCTGGCTGCGTGTGGTGTTATAATCTGTGTGTGTGTGCATGAGCCAGAGACCAATGTGTCGAAACAGTCCGAGAAGCTTGACACCAATGTGTGTGTCAGAGAGAAGAGAGGATACAAAAACCGAGAGCTGGAGAAGCCAACGTGCAGTGTAATAGCTGACAATACCGTGGGGAGACAATGTGCGAGAGACAATAAACCAAATGACTCCATCATATGGGACAATGTGTGAGGCCGATAGAAAAACAATGAGCATTGTTTTGTGAGAGGATGGGATGTCATGTTTCTCTAAGTCCCTCCCAACCCAGCAGGACAGACAGGCATGAAGTGCAGATTTAAATATGAACTAGGCCACATTTAGAATTCACAACATGCTGCAAGGGTGCAAATGACCACAAAAAGTATCTTACAATAGAGGAAACTGGCACTTAAGTGTTGGAGAGGCCATCAGTCTGAACTCCCAATGTACAGTGCATTCGGAAAGTATTCAGACCTTGACTTTTTCCACATTTTGTTAGGTTACAGCCTTATTCTAAAATTGATTAAATAAAACAAATCCCTCAAACTATACACAATACACCATAATGACCCTAGTTGGTTTAGCCATGGAAAAAAAGAGGAACATTCCCACTAGCCATGATTGGCTGAGAAAATGTATGGCCTGGACATGCAGGGAGATGAGTTTGGATTGATCTGCCATGTAGCACGCTCCTGTCTATAACGTGAGCTGTTCAGTATGTGTTGACAGTCCTTTTTACCGCACCGTTTTTGAAAGATAACGTTAGCAATCGAGAACTACAAAAGTTTTGCTACTTTCTCAACATTAATGCCCTGAATTTAGCAGCCGCTATCGACAGAAGAGTAGGAAAAAGTGATGTGTTACATTCTGCACACGCCCCCGTCAGTGTAAACCGGAGTGACTTGACACAAAGCTGGCCAAACAAGCAAAACGTAGTTAAATGGTTCTAGTCTGCCGTGAAGCATTCATCCACATATACAGGTAAGAGTCTAGCTAAATTTTCTGATATAAAAGTTTCTAATTTTGTCATAAAGTAGTTTTTATTGCAAGTTAAAGCATACTGTTAGTTATCTAGCAAACGTTAGCTTGCTAGCTAACATTACGTGTATGATCTGTGTAGTAATATTATTCTAATCAGAAATCAATTTGCATTGCTAGTTATAGCCTAATGTTAGCTAGCTAACATTGGACCTAGTTTGTTAGTTTGAGCTACCTGTAGATTCATACTACAGCTATGACAATGTTTGTATTGGTAGTAGTATGAGTTGGGGTTATGCCGGTTCATTGTTTAGCTAGCTAGCTACCTAGCTAGCTACATGTCTAATAAAAAACACCACTTCAGGCAGATTATTACATGACCCATGAAATTAGCAGGTGTGTCTGGGGGTGATTATGGCCATCGATAGTATTTCATGAACATGTGTTCATGTCTAGACCATAGTGACCGGTCCACTTAGCTAGATGTGGCTGAGGGAGGGTTATAGCATTTCCTTCACATGACCCATCCGTTTAGACAAGTGTGTTGGGTAAACATAATCTAATATTGCTACTATGCAAGTACTATCACTCTAGTCACTGTATCCTGTGCATGTGACAAATAAACTTACATTTTATTTGATATATCGTGTGTTTACAGCAAGCATTAACGTTACAACCAGACACCTACAGCCAACTACTAGCAAACGTTAGCACATGACTTGAGTTGGCTAGCTAGTTAGCCTGGTGCTTCCTAATTTGTTATGCACCACGCCTCGCGTTCGTAACTTGTTAGAAAACGTGTAACATCGGCAACTGTAAATAATTTTACTGGCTAGCTATGTTTCATACACTGTATATACAAAAATATGTGTACACCCCTTTATATTTGTGGATTCGGCTATTTCAGCCACACTAGTTGTGGTGTGTTTATACAGGTGTATAAAATCGAGCACACAGCCATGCAATCTCCATAGACAAACATTGGCAGTAGAATGGCCTTACTGAAGAACTCATTGACTTTCAACGTAGCACCGTCATAGGATGACACCTTTCCAACAAGTCAGTTCATCAAATTTCTGCCTGGCTAGAGCTGCCCCGGTCAACTGTAAATGCTGTTATTGTGAAATGTAAACTACTAGGAGCAACAGCGGCTCAGCCGCGAAGTGGTAGGCCACACAAGCTCAAAGAACGGAACCGTCAAGTTGCAACACTCACTCCCTAGTTCTAAACTCCCGCTGGAAGCAACATCTGCACATGAACTGTTCATCGGGAGCTTCATGAAACATG
Source organism: Salvelinus fontinalis (assembly GCF_029448725.1). Lineage (NCBI taxonomy): Eukaryota > Metazoa > Chordata > Actinopteri > Salmoniformes > Salmonidae > Salvelinus > Salvelinus fontinalis. The sequence continues at coordinate 21,014,806 of NC_074684.1, forward strand.
TTTCAATTTCCGAGCAGCCGCACACAAGCCTAAGATCACCATGCGCAATACCAAGTGTCGGCTAGAGTGGTGTGAAGCTCGCCGCCATTGGACTCTAGAGCAGTAAAAACATGTTCTCTGGAGTGATGAATCACGCTTCACCACCTGGCAGTCCAACGGACGAATCAGAGTTTTTCATCACCAGGAGAACACTACCTGCCCGAATGCATAGTTCCAACTGTAATGTTTGGTGGAGGAAAATGGTCTGGGGCTGTTTTTCATGGTTTGGGCTAGGCCCCTTAGTTCCATTGAAGGAAAATCGTAGCGCTACAGCATACGATGACATTCTAGACAATTCTGTGCTTCCAACTTGGTGGCAACAGTTTCGGGAAGGCCCTTTCCTGTTTCAGCTTCACAATGCCCCTGTGCACAAAGCGAGGTCCATACAGAAATTATTTGTCGAGATCGGTGTGGAAGAACTTGACTGGCCTGAACAGAGCCCTGACCTCAACCACATCGAACACCATTGCGATGAATTTGAACGCCGGCTGCGAACAAGGCCTAATCGCCCAACATCAGCTCCTGACCTCACTAATGCTCTTGTTGCTGAATGGAGCAATGTTCCAACATCTAGTGGAAAGCCTTCCCAGAAGAGTGGAGGCTGTTATAGCAGCAAAGGGGGGGACCAACTCCATATTAATGCCCATGATTTTGGAATGAGATGTTTGACAAGCAGGTGTCCACATACTTTTGGTCATATAGTGTAAATGACAAGGGTTGACATTGATTATGATTATGACAGTGGAGTGATTTCAATTTCAAAATATTATAAGAATGACGCAAGATAGGATTCCAAACAGATGTAAATAACAATTATTATTTAGTCCAATTGTCAGTCTGTGTGTTCGTGTTCTGACCTGTGCTGTCATTCAGGATCGTGTCCTTCCTGTGTTGTCATCAGCTCCCCACCTGACACCTCCAACCTGCCCTCTCTAATCTTCTTCACCTGTTTTTGTTCTGGGGTTCCTCAATTCCTCACATCCCTTTTGAAACTCTGTACAAGACAGCAGTGGTTCCCAACTTTTTTAAATTACTGTACCACCAACTGAATTTCTCTGCCCAGAGTACGCCTGAAGTACCCCCCAATTTGCATTTGACCAGTAAGCGTATGGTCACGAGTCTTCTCAAGTACCCCTGTGGATAGGCCAAGTACCCCCAGGGGTCCTAGTAATCCTGATTGGGAACCACTGCAGTACAATATGGTCCCCCTAACAACAAACAGCCAGCCGACTCAAATAGCCTTGGTAAATGCTTGGGCCTATCACATTAGAAATGCATGGGTTACTTTCACACTCATTGGTCAGAAGAGTACTGTTTCCCAGGATTCATTGCTGCCTGGGAGTCTGTCATAGACACTTGAGGTGACATAATTAGAGCTAGAAATTCACCTTCAAAGCCACTTTCCAAAACTTTGCAGGCTAAATCCTGCATTAATGTCACCAGAGCTGTGTTCTGGCATATGACAGATGAGCAGTATGTATGGCAATGACTGTTTACCACGGGTTGCATCACACAGCTCGTGGCTGAATGGAAGCGAGGACCCTCAGCAATGTTCCAACATCTAGTGGAACGCCTACCCAGAAGAGTGGAGGCTGTTATAGCAGCAAAGGGGGGACCAACTCCATATTAATGCCCATGATTTTGGAATGAGATGTTTGACAAGCAGGTGTCGACATACTGAATCCTACTACACCGGCTCTGATGCTCGTCAGATGTGGCAGGGCTTGAAAACTATTACGGACTACAAAGGGAAACCCAGACGCGAGCTGCCCAGTGATGCACGAGAGCACCAGCTGTTCTGGATGACTGTGTGATAACGCTCTCGTTAGCCGATGTGAACAAGACCTTTAAACAGGTCAACATTCACAAAGCCGCAGGGCAAGATGGATTACCAAGACGTGTACTCAAAGCATGTGCAGACCAACTGGCAAGTGTCTTCACTGACATATTCAACCTCTCCCTGACGGAGTCTGTAATACCTAAATGTTTCAAGCAGACCACCATAGTCCCTGTTCCCAAGGAAGCAAAGGTAACCTGCCTAAATGATTACTGCCCAGTAGCACTCACATCAGTAGCCATGAAGTGCTTTGAAAGGCTGGTCATTGCTCACAGCAACAGCATCCTCCCGGATACCATAGACCCACTCCAATTCGCATACCACCCCAACAGATCCACTGATGACGCAATCTCAATCGCACTCCACACTGCCCTTTCCCACTTGGACAAAAGGAACACCTATGTGAGAATGCTGTTCATTGACGACAGCTCTGCGTTCAACATCATAGTGCCCTCAAAGCTCATCACTAAGCGAAGGACCCTGGGACTAAACACCTCCATCTGCAACTTCCCCCAGGTGGTAAGGGTAGGCAACAACACGTCTGCCACGCTGATCCTCAACACGGGGGCCCCTCAGGGGTGTGTACTTAGTCCACTTCTGTACTCCCTGTTCACCCACGACTGCGTGGCCAAACACGACTCCAACACCATCATTAAGTTTGCTGACGACACAAGTGGTAGGCCTGATCACCGACAACGACGAGACAGCCCATAGGGAGGTCAGAGAACTGGCAGTGTGGTGCCAGGACAACAACCTCTCCCTCAATGTGAGCAAGACAAAGGAGCTGATCGTGGACTACAGGAAAGGGCGGGCCGAACAGGCCCCCATTAACATCAACGGGTCTGTAGTGGAGCGGGTCAAGAGTTTCAAGTGCCTTGGTGTCCACATCACCAACGATCTATCATGGTCCAAACACATCAAGACAGTCGTGAAAAGGGCAAGACAAAACTTTTTCCCCTTCAGGAGACTGAAAAGATTTGGCATGGGTCCCCAGATCCTCAAAAAGTTCTACAGCTGCACCATCGAGAGCATCCTGACCCGGTTGCGTCACTGCCTGGTATGGCATCTGCTCGGCATATGACCGTAAGGCGCTACAGAGGGTAGTGCGTACGGCCCAGTACATCACTGGGGCCAAGCTTCCTGCAATCCAGGACCTATATAATAGGCAGTGTCAGAGGAAAGCCCATAAAAGGGTCAGAGACTCCAGTCACCCAAGTCATAGACTCTTTTCTCTGCTACCGCACGGCAAGCAGTACCGAAGCGCCAAATCTAGGACCAAAAGGCTCCTTAACAGCTTCTCCCCCAAGCCACAAGACTGCTGAACAATTAATCAAATGGTCACTGGACCATTGCATTGACACCCCCCCCCCCCCCCCTCCCCTCCCCCCTCTCCATTTGTTTTGTACACTGCTGCTACTCACTGTTCATTATCTATCCATAGTCACTTCACCCTACCAACATGTACAAATTACCTCTAACCTGTACCCCCTGTATATAACCGCGTTATTGTGTTAATGTTTAGTATTTTTTACTTTAGTTTATTTTGGTAAATATTTTCTTAACTCTTCTTGAACTGCACTGTTTGTTGAGGGCTTGTAAGTAAGCATTTCACTGTAAGGTCTACACTTGTTGTATTCGTTGCATGTGACAAATAAAGTTTGATTTGACAGTCGGTGGTGAATCGGAGATAAGTTTCCTCATGTATCCTGTGACAAGGTAGCCATGGGGTATGAGAGCGTATCTTAATGAAATCTGACATGGGATTCATCCAAAAGCATCCTGCCAAGGTTAATAACAACCCTGCCTTTATCTACAGCAGGGTTTGATCTTGACAGTTTTCTCATTTGATTTTGACCCCTCTCTGAATCCTTCTGGGAGAGTAATTGAAATAATGTTCAATATCCCCAGTGCATGCAGGTAAAGTCATGGTCAATGTGTTCTCAAATAACAAGCTTTTTTCTTCACCACAAAATACTATTGACTATAAAATGTGCCATTTTTTTCTCTCTCCATAAATTGTATATTTCCTGAGAAAGATTGAGTTGTCATACTTTCTTTCTTGCAATTCCTCTGGAGCAGATCTTTGGTTGCAATCTTGCAGTACATTTCCTACCCACTCATAGGTACTGTAGCGTTAACATGCTTACGCAGAATAAGCGTTTTCTGTTAAGCCTGCAGTGCCATTTCAGTCTGAGGTCAACCGGATAACGCTGAAGCTGTTTCCTAAAATAACATATTGTTACAGCTCCTCCCAGCAATACCTATTGGAACTAAGCCCTGGGCCACAGCCATCTGCTCTGTAGCACAGCCCAGGCAATCCTGCCACCTGATAAAACAAAGAAATCAAATCACTTTTAACCCCTGGGATTATGGCACGACACATGCAGCCAGTGCAGTGCACTACATTCCCCTCACTGGCAGAGGTATTAACGCAGCACAGCAGCCTGAGCCCATCCTCTTGAGTGATCTTACTACAGAGACACATTCACTGGGGAGAAGGGATGGACGGGACCACTTGGCACAGCTGGGCTAAAGGGGAGAAACACATTCCTTCAAGTGTGGTTGTCATCACTTTACAGAGAGCAATCCTCTCCATTTCAGAAGTAAATACAGGGTGCTGGGAGCTAGCTGGAGCTAAATCAGAGATAGAATGAAACCAAAGTGAAACATTCTCCAGAAGAAAGGTTAACAGGGCAGTGCTTGGAGAACAGGAGGGCTGAGAAGGCTGACTCTCTGGCTCCAACTCACTCTGTAAAGGCAATATTCCATTACCAATGGGAATCTGCATCATTAAGATAATATAACTATGTAACTAATGGGTTTATTCTATGTAAATGAGGAAACATGTTTTAACTGTGCTGCAAGACTTGCAACTAATGTTTCCACTACTGTAACTTTTGCAGTTGGTGACACCGGCCCATGATTTGGTCGTACAAAAAACATTCTGCAGCGCCACGCAATAAGTTTTTTTGTAATCGTCTTATACAGTCATTAAAGTCATTCACAGTTCTTTATTTAGAAGTGTCATAGACTACTGAGATGGAATTCAATAAATACTGTAAGTTGTTTCATCTAACATGTCCAAGCAGGAATGCATGATACAAGATAATTTGATGTGCAACCTAATCCAGTGATTTGTCAAACCAAAAATCATGACATTAAGCTATTGTTGTTATATTTTACTGTCAAAATAGGGTTCCAGAATTGTTCAATAGAGATGAATTTGCCTACATCTTTATGTGCACTAATATCACATAGGCCTGATTCATGATTTAGGGCTAATTGACCTGAGGAAGTCGAAACTCATAACACATGAGCCTGATTGCTAACTCTAAATATAAAACCCACTCTAGAAGCCATGTATTATTAATGTAATGTCCTAAAAAAAACTTTTCACCAATGAGGCCTATCACCTTCCTCATGATCATTGATGCCCCACGAGGGGAGATCTTGCATGGAGCCCCAGACCGAGGGTGATTGACCGTCATCTTGAACTTCTTCCATTTTCTAATAATTGCGCCAACAGTTGTTGCCTTCTCACCAAGCTGCTTGCCTATTGTCCTGTAGCCCATCCCAGCCTTGTGCAGGTTTACAATTTTATCCCTGATGTCCTTACACAGCTCTCTGGTCTTGGCCATTCTGGAGAGGTTGGAGTCTGTTTGATTGAGTGTGTGGACAGGTGTCTTTTATACAGGTAACGAGTTCAAACAGGTGCAGTTAATACAGGTAATGAGTGGAGAACAGGAGGGCTTCTTAAAGAAAAACTAACAGGTCTGTGAGAGCCGCAATTCTTACTGGTTGGTAGGTGATTAAATACTTATGTCATGCAATAAAATGCTAATTAATTACTTAAAAATCATACAATGTTATTTTCTGGATTTTTGTTTTAGATTCCGTCTCTCACAGTTGAAGTGTACCTATGATAAAAATTACAGACCTCTACATGCTTTGTAAGTAGGAAAACCTGCAAAATCGGCAGTGTATCAAATACTTGAAAGTGATGGTTGCTGATAATGGGCCTCTGTACACCTACGTATATATTCCATTTAAAAAATCTGTCGTTTCCAGCTACAATAGTCATTTACAACATTAACAATGTCTACACTGTATTTCTGTATTTCTACAAATGTATGTTGGCTAACACACACACACAGTTGAAGTTGGAAGTTTACATACACCTCATACATCTAAACTCATTTTCACAATTCCTGACATTTAATCCTTGTCTTAGGTCAGTTAGGATCACCACTTTATTTTAAGAATGTGGATTTCAGAATAATAGTACAGAGAATTATATATTTATTTCAGCTTTTATTACTTTCATCACATTCCCAGTGGGTCAGAAGTTTACATATACTCAATTAGTATTTGGTAGAATTGCCTTTAAATTGTTTAACTTGGGTCAAATGTTTTGGGTAGCCCTCCATAAGCTTCCCACAATAAGTTGGGTGAATTTTGGTCCATTCCTCCTGACAGAGCTGGTGTAACTGAGTCAGGTTTGTAGGCCTCCTTGCTCCCACGTGTTTTTTCAGTTCTGCCCACAAATTTTCTATTGGATTGAGGTCAGGGCTTTGTGATGGCCACTCCAATACCTTGACTTTGTTGTCCTTAAACCATTTTGCCACAACTGTGGAAGGATGCTTGAGGTCTGGAAGAGCCATTTGCAACCAAGCTTTAACTTCCTGACTGATGTCTTGAGATGATGTGGATATATCGAAGCAACATTTTCCTCCCTCATCATGCCATCTATTTTGTGAAGTGTACCATTACCTCCTGCAGCAAAGCACCCCCACAACATGATGCTGCCACCCCCGTGCTTTACAGTTGGGATGGTGTTTTTCGGCTTGCAAGTCTCCCCCTTTTTACTCCGAACATAACGATGGTCATTATGGCCAAACAGTTCTATTTTTGTTTCATCAGACCAGAGGACAATTCTCCAAAAAGTACGATCTTTGTCCCCATGTGCAGTTACAAACCGTAGTCTGTTTTTTTTATGGCGGTTTTGGAGCAGTGGCTTCTTCCTTGCTGAGCGGCCTTTCAGGTTATGTCGATATAGTACTCATTTTACTGTGGATATAGATACTTTTGTACCTGTTTCCTCCAGCATCTTCACAAGGTCCGTTGCTGTTGTTCTGGGATTGATTTACACTTTTCGCACCAAAGTACATTCATCTCTAGGAGACAGAACGCGTCTCCTTCCTGAGCGGTATGATGGCTGCGTGGTCCCATGGTGTTTATACTTGCGTAATATTGTTTGTACAGATGAACGTGTTACCTTCAGGTATTTGGAAATTCCTCCCAAGGATGAACCAGACTTGTGGAGGTCTACAATATTTTTTCTGAGGTCTTGGCTGATTTCTTTTGATTTTCCCATGATGTCAAGCAAAGAGGCACTGAGTTTGAAGGTAGGCCTTGAAATACATCCACAGGTACACCTCCAATTGACTCAAATGATTTCAATTAGCCTATCAGAAGCTTCTAAAGCCATAACATAATTTTCTGGAATTTTCCAAGCCGTTTAAAGGCACAGTCAACTTAGTGTATGTAAACTTCTGACCCACTGGAATTGTGATACAGTAAATTATAAGTGAAATAATGTGTCTGTAAACAATGGTTGGAAAAATTACTTGTGTCATGCACAAAGTAGATGTGCTAACCGACTTGCCAAAACTATAGTTTGTTAATAAGAAACTTGTGGAGTGGTTGAAAAATTAGTTTTAATGACCCCAAAGTGTATGTAAACTTCAACTGTACACACACACACACATATACACACAGTGGCTTGTAAAAGTCTTCACCCCCCCTTGGCATTTTTCCCATTTTGTTGCCTTGCAACCTAGAATTAAATTACATTTTTTGGGGTGATTGTATCATTTGATTTACACAACATGCCTACCACTTTGAAGATGCAAAATATTTTCTATTGTGAAACAAACAAGAAATAAGACAAAAAAACAGAAAACTTGAGCATGCATTACTATTCACCCCCCCAAAGTCAATACTTTGTAGAGCCACCTTTTGCAGCAATTACAGCTGCAAGTCTCTTGGGGTATGTCTCCATAAGCTTGGCACATCTAGCCACTGGGAGTTTTGCCCATTCTTCATGGCAAAACTGCTCCAGCTCCTTCAAGTTGGATGGGTTCCGCTGGTGTACAGCAATCTTTAAGTCATACCACAGATTCTCAATTGGATTGAGGTCTGGGCTTTGACTAGGCCAGTCCAAGACATGTAAATGTATTCCCACCACCACCAAAGCACCCCCAGACCATCACATTGCCTCCACCATGCTTGACAGATGGTGTCAAGCACTCCTCCAGCATCTTTAAAAAAAAATCTGAGTCTCACGAATGTTCTTCTTTGTGATCCGAACACCTCAAAAACTTAGATTTGTCTGTCCATAACACTTTTTTCCAATCTTCCTCTGTCCAGTGTTTGTGTTCTTTTGACCATCTTAATCTTTTATTTTTATTGGCCGGTCTGAGATATGGCTTTTTCTTTGCAACTCTGCCTAGAAGACCAGCATCCTGGAGTCGCCTCTTCACTGTTGAAGTTGAGACTGGTGTTTTGCAGGTACTATTTAATGAAGCTGCCAGTTGAGGACTTGTGAGACGTCTGTTTCTCAAACTAGACACTCTAATGTACATGTCCTCTTGCTTAGTTGTGCACCGGAGCCTCCCACTCCTCTTTCTATTCTGGTTAGGGCCAGTTTGCACTGTTCTGTGAAGGGAGTAGTACACAGCGTTGTACACAGCGTTGTACGAGATCTTCAGTTTCTTGGCAAAGTCTTGCATGGATTAACCTTCATTTCTCAGAACAAGAATAGACTGACGAGTGTCAGAAGAAAGATCTTTGTTTCTGGCCATTTTGAGCCTGTAATCAAACCCACACATGCTGATGCTCCAGATACTCAACTAATCTAAAGAATGACAGTTTTATTGTGTCTTTAAATCAGAACAACAGTTTTCAGCTGTGCTAACATAATTGCAAAACGCTTTTCTAATGATCAATTAGCCTTTTAAAATGATAAACTTTGATTAGCTAAAACAACGTGCCGTTGGAACACAGGATTTTCACCATGATAGAACTGAGTATTTTGCATTGATCTCTTTTGGGTCTTGTGGAAACTGTTCAATGGGAGCCTGTAATTGCCAATGAAGTGGGGAAAATAGTATACTGATGTCAGGGCTGACTGGAGGGCTAAATGTGCAGAAGTAGCTCAACACACGGTTATAAAAACTACCTTCAAAGGTTTGTTGTTTTATGAAATTAAGTATTATAAAAGTGGGCTTCTAGCTCAATATTGAGAGTTGAAAAATAAAAAGTATACCTACAGTACAGCAAGTGGAGATGAGCTTTTCAACAAGTAAATTGCATTTTTAAATGTTATACATAGAGAATGCATTTTTCAGTGCCCACGTAAGGGGAAAGGGAGTGAGCTCGCTCATCACAGCAGCCGACCCTAACGAAACAGGCAAAGCCGCAGGGCAGACACAATAATTTCAGGAATAATGAGGATAATGCACTTTACTGTTCAACCAAATCATGGTCTTATCCACACAAGAAATAGGCCGTTTTGATTGCGGTGTCAGGGTAGAATGTGCAATTCGCACCGATGCTACCAATTAAAATATAACTCGCACGGCCATATTAAATGGTCGCAAAAATGTGACTAAATGGTCAAAGTCTGTAGCCCTGTTGTGTATAATAGCCTACAGCTAGATCCAGCTCTGTTTCTCAGCTCTGTACTTAAAATAGGCTATAAAATTAGACTGCCTTGCACATAGTACCCTGTTTGTCCTTGGAACAATATTAAGGGTGCATAATATATCTGCATAATATTCTGTTTTCAGGTGCTTTTATCTAGAAACCCATAACCTGACTCATAGCCGAAGCAAAGGACAAAAGACTGGTCAAGGCCATTTGCTTCAGAAAAACATGCATCTTAATACCTGCATGATATTGCCCTGAACTATATGGAGCTGGTTGCTATGGCCAACTTACAGTCTTGACAGCCACCCTATATAAAATTCAACGGATAATAAAATACCGCTCTCGCACAGGCAGCGGTACAAGAAAAATAAACATTTTACAGAAAGGATTGTGCAAACGGTGTGATACAAGATCTGATTAAAAAGAGCAATAAAGGAAATATAAATCACATGGATATTAGGCTTCTGTTCAACAAGATGATTACAGTGGGCTAAAATATGGCCCATCAGTTTGAAATGCCTTTGCATCCAAACTTTATTTTCTGCATCACTCATTCAGGTGACAATGAGATTGAAACAAACATCTAATGCTGTGCTGTAAAGCTGAGAAATATGAAAGTCTTGCATCCCAATGAGCTTCAAAATACTGTAGTGTCAACCTACTCGGAATGACACTGCAAACGTTATGAATCAGGACCTTACTGCAGTGAGTAGGAGACAGTGGTTTGACCAAACTACAGCTTCAGAAACAGACAATGGAGCTGCCTTCTAATGCTTCTGTAGGGCAGGTTAGATGTATCCCCTTTCAGACCCATGTCCACTACTGCAATGTTTTGACTGAGTTATGACCTGGACAAGAGGACACTTGCCACTAGTCTTTAAATCAGTTGAAGTCTGTCTGTGTCTGTTTGACAGGGCAGAACAAGAAGAATAAATGTCTTAACAGATGAAGCACAGACAGAGGAGAGGGGCTGATGATGTGTACAAACAACATGGTCACACACACTTTGGGTTATATCGTAGGACCATCCTTTTGGATTGGTTATCAAATGGAAAACCGCAAGGCTAGAGTAGGTAAAATACTAGTCTGGTGGCCTAGTCTGTCTTGTACTTTAGCCAACTCACATATAAATGTAATGAAATGTGAAACCCTGCCACGAGCAAAAGCTGTGCCCACTTTAAAGGGTTAATAGCCCATACAAGGTCAGGTTCTAGGATAATGTGGAAACACTATCTCTTCTTTACTTCAATGGATCTTGCTCCTAGTGTGGATACTTGCCTCCTAAATTACCTTGTAGCAAAACATAGGCTTTATTAAAAAGGGGTAACAATTAAATGTTCTCAATTTTAAAATGCTTTAGGATGTGATCAGCACACACACACTATCAATTCATTCCTGCTGGTGGCATAAACAGCTGTTAGCACCTCGGGTTAAAAGTTATTATTATTGAGCAGTACAAGACACTGAGTAATACAGTACTGGCGTCCCGAGTTCAATTGTATGATTGAATAATACCCATGACCAAACTAGGCATTTCATTTTCTACAAACTTAATGACTACGTTAGCTAGCAACATAATTCTTACATTTGCGTTCTGTACAGTCAGAGCATCGATTCGCTGATGGACGCTAGGATCCGGGTCAGTTACCTCCTCAGCACCGAGCCTTGACAGGTGCAGTAGCAGGGTCACAGCACCTGATACCCGAATATCTAACTATAACAGTTACAATCCTTACCTTTGTCAGCTGTGCTATTTTCTTGCTCATTTTGAGGTGTAGATCTTGGGTATATTCCATGGTGATTGTTGATGATGAGCCAGAATTATATTTCCCTGCTCCGGTCGATGGATTGCCAACAGCAGGGCTGTAGTACTGCTGCCAACCCGCTCCAGTCGCCATCTTCACGATCCTTCAAATGTTGTTACTATAAGAATGTGATGTAGCGATCAATGGCACAATGGTCAAAGCAGGTTCTCCTGCAACGGAATCTTTCTCCTCGAAGCCGTAAAATAAAACAACATCAAGACATCAATCTTTCAACTGCTGGATATCAATCTCTCATTTTGCGCAGGAAAAAAACTAATGCAATATCTGCTAGCATAACCTTGTAATATTTGCCCTTATTTGCTGAACCAATTAACACTGCCTACCATCTTCATCACAGAAATGTTGCAGTTTCATGAAGAGGTCCTCAGCATTAGCTAACGTTAGATAGCTATCGTTAGGTGTAGCAACAGCATTCGTTTGACCACACTCAAATTCCGGAAATTCGTCGATTTGTATTTGCACGAATGAAAGAGATTGGTGAATTGCTGTTACTCACGTTGAACCCGATATTTGGCACCGGAGAGAGCCGGTCCGAAGAGTGGGCTCTTCAATGCATAACTAGCTATGACAGGCTGAGTGGTTGCTGCACTGCTAAGGACTCGGTTACCATGGATCACTTCAACAGTTTACATGACTGACGTCAGTTCCGCTAGTTTTCACGCTCTCCACTCAGTTTCATTGATGCGATGAAATATTATTGGTACTGCTACGATGGGGATCAGAGTCATCGGAAACCTTCACAACATTTCAATAGTCAAAACATGTGTCTGTGTAGCCAGATCACACATTTTAGGAGGTGTGTGAGGAGGACAAAGCTGTATATTTTTGGGATATGGTTCATGGTGTGTGTGTGTGTGTGTGTGTGCGCGCGCGCGTGCGTGCGTGTGTGTGGCCAGATCACACATTTTAGGAGGTGTGTGAGGAGGACAAAGCTGTTCATTGATCAAGCTTGCTGCCTGCATGCCTGGAGCACCTATACATAGGAATATTTCCACTGAGCTAGTCTTAAATCCCTGCTGAATATAGTAGGCTAGTAACCTCATATAGGAAGAGAATCCTAAAGCAGAATATCCCACTCAAACCATAGTCCAATTCCTAGTCCTTCCTTTTATTCTGATTATTCTGTCTGATTTCATTCACTCTCACAGTGGCTGCCTATCAGGCACACAGTTTTAGTTTCCCATTTCACTTATGCTTGGGATGAAAACAGGGAGAAGACACATGTTAGCATTCCCTAAAGTGTCATTTGACCTTTTACTGCAGTGGGTCACACAGAGTGTGTCTTGGTAGTCTTAAACAAATCTACTTTGAAATAAAAGTATACACCTCACACCCATGGTTATGGGCTTTAAAAAAACAAGACACCTGTACCATGTCAGATATAGAGTTGAAATGTAAAATGTTGAGTTTGCATCCCAATATTGGACTTTATATACATCACAGAAGATTGAAATATAACAAAACCGTTTGACATAAACACCGGATTTTCTGCAGATTTTGTGAAATATTGTTGGTTATGAAAAATATGAAGTGCGATTTGGTCATTTTACTGCAGAAAAGGGCTACAACCTCTTAAATGTAACTAAATGTAATCGAAAATGTAATCTATGTAATCCACAAAAGTAATTTCTTATCATGAGAGGGCCTTTTACAATAGGCTAACTAGTAATGCTGCATACTCCAAGAAAGGTTAACATCTCACCTTTTTGTTACAAATAGCTATACATTGCTGAGTTGTAGTCACTTTTGCGGACACAAGCTCAAGTACACAGATTTGATAAAAATATGAAAATATGAAATATTGTATATTATGTATTTCTGTCACGAGAATTTTGTAAGACCCTGGGTTTAATAATAATTAGGCAAAGACTCAGTTTATGCAAAAGGTTCGTACAGTTTATTCACGAGAACATTCTGAAGTCCATAATACAAAGACATCCATTTTATAACTCACTCCCTACTTACGCACATACCTCCACACAAACAGTAGATATCCTACGCACATACATACACATGAACTGTAGGTGAGTTGTATCCACTGTTTATCACTACCAAGCCGGCTGTTCCATTCCCCCGAGATTAGAGGAACCTTGAAAGGACCCCCTGTCCTATCTTAACTTTCTCAGAGTTCTAGCCAGGTCAGGTCATACACAGTTTAATTGTTCTCGGTGTCTTCTTAGTCACACTGAAGTTTACCGTTCTAATTCATTATACATGTTACAAAATCGAATGATTACTAATAGTTACGTTTGTCTAATTATTCATTATATCTGTTACATAATGTCATAATTACGTTTCAGGGTGGAATTGTTTAGTCATTACCTTTAAGCATATAAATTCCCTTATCAATTTCCTATTCAACAAAATTGCATGAATAAGGCTTGAAATGCTTATATATATATATATATATATATATATATATATATATATATATATATATATATATATATATATACAGTACAATACACTTATAAAACGACTAACTATAAGATTTAGCCTATCACAGTTAATACAACATGCCCAAAAACTATAGGCTATTACACCATTACTGCATGTCAGCCGCATGAAACATTTGCGAATTTACTTGAAACCAGGTGGTATACGCTCCAAATTGCGTTGTGGTTTGAGGAGAACACTTACATTTTGTCAAGGTGGAGACGAGTGGCCGAGACCGAGGCGCGCGTGGAAAACAGCGGAGGCATCAATTCATGCTACAAGTGTAGACCTAATGACAATCGCAGAACTTCATTACACTACCCATAACTGTTTTGTAACTGATGTCTCTTTCCATTCATCAAATTGCGGGTGCAGAGTTCATTATTGGGGTTTGGATGCTGAAATTATTTTGTGAGTGAACAAATGTTCGCGGGTAGCCTACAGGAGCGCCTTTAAGTGATTGTTTGACAATAACATAAAAAAATCATGACTGGTTGTGTTTATGCCACATTAAAAGCCTTAGACGGCATGTCCATAAGGATAGGGGAAGCTAAGCTTTCCATAAAGTACATTTTATTAAATTGCCAAAATTATATATCCAAATTAGCTTTCTCCTGTCTATAGACTACATAAATAAATAAAACATCATTGGTCTACTATGCCAGAAAGCATGATTTGGCCAGAGAGGTTCATTAGCTTCTTTAAAAAAAGAAGTTGATTGTTTTAAATCACATAACCTACAGTCACATAGCCTACAGTCAGAAGGGCAATCATACCAAATATGATTGTTAAATTGCAACTGTCAGGGAAAATCAGAGAGACCCAGACAGGCATATTGCAATTTTTTTAAATACAATCATGGAAAAACAGTTTGGAAAGCAAATGGGTATTGCTGTAAAGAGATGACAATGAAAATACTTTTAGTCATCAACATTATTAACTTAATTGGCACCAGCAGAGAACATTGGCCAAGGTAATCCATTTCGATCTATGGTGTCCACATATCGATTTATAGGCGAAACCGGTATCAAGACCACGCAGGTCTCCTAAAGAGGGTGCTTTACATCGAAGACGTTTTAAAACTCACTTTGCTGCTTTACTACAACATCATCATGTTATGTCATAAAGGTTAACAGCACAGCCCTAGGATATTTGAGACACCTGGGTAGGTTCCTTCAAATCAATACAGCCTAAAAGCTCACAGCGGAATTCTCCCTGGCTCTTTATCCACTGTCTCTGTGCCTCCTGTCTGTGAAGTGAAACAGCTAAAAGGACTGGGAGAAACATCATGGGGGAATTGGGTAGATTGTCCTTAAGAGGCATAGAGACATGGCTGGCACAAAAACCATGACATGGAAAAACATCAATACTCTAGTTGTAGAGAATGAAACGGTCTTTGAGAGTACAATGTGAGGTGACAGCATTTGATCCAGGGTTTGGATGGCTTGTGACTTTGTGATCTTGGAATAGGAATCAGACATACTGTAGGCCTTGTGGTTTGGAGCCCCGAGCAGCCACTTGGAGCCGTGTTGATTGTGGTGATTTGTAAATAGGCCACATTCTCATTTAACTTTCTGTTGATTAATAATTTAACAGCCTGCTCTGACTGAGGCATCTCTTGTCGAATTTTATCCAGAGTTGTGCTGTTTAGTTTGCACATTAGGAGAGGGATGGGGACTGCTAAAAATGTGGGCCGACCAAAATCACTGGCACTGTGAAGACAGAGGAGAAATCTGGTGCAGTAGAGAGATGCACTGGGGAGTATGGATTCTGGTGCAGGAGAGAGATGCACCAGGGATTATGGATTCTGGTGCAGGAGAGAGATGCACCAGGGATTATGGATTCTGGTGCAGGAGAGAGATGCACCAGGGATGATTGATTCTGGTGCAGGAGAGAGATGCACCGGGGAGTATGGATTCTGGTGCAGTAGGGAGATGCACCGGGGAGTATGGATTTTGGCGCAGTAGAGAGACGTACCGGGGAGTATGGATTCTGGTGCAGTAGAGAAATGCACCGGGGAGTATGGATTCTGTCTAGAGCAGAAAAGGGAATGATGAACTGCACTTCATTGTTATTCTCTAAAAGGAGGGTTCCAACAAGGGAGAGGGTTTTTATTCTATGCACGCAAGTGCGCAAGTACGCGCGCACGCACGCACGCACGCACGCACGCACACACACACACACACACACACACACACACACACACACACACACACACACAGAGAGATAGAGAGATAGACAGTACAGTGCTCTATCCATGTCGCCCTATAATTTAGATGGATTTAGTCGTGGGTTAACTTGCTGCTTCCTCGTGATGAACTAGATGACTTTCAAAGACTCTTCCTTTCATATTAATTTAATGTGTGGATAGCCAATCAAACATAATGAAGGCCATAACCCCGAAACACTAAGCCTGCTACGTAAGCTTTGATACAGCAACAACTTGTTCCCTGAATTAGGCAATGTTATGATGATAAAGTTCACCTTTGTTTGTGAGGGAGTGTAATCAATCATGACAGCACTCCACTGAGCATACCTTGTAAACTACTTACTATGCAAAGCATGAAGTTCCATTTGAATGGTTGGCTCAAGTAACAACCTCCCGTGTCAACATACACAGTACAGTATACATGATATTGGCCTGAAAATACTGCATTATGGCCAACCACTTTAATCTACAGTATATCTATACGAAAACTGTGGGAGATAAGAGGCTTCAATCAAATGATGGAAGTGTAGTGATAGTTTCCGTAGAGAACGCGTTGCCTCTGGGACATGCATCCCGTGCATGTCAGACATCACTCACTGCACATTCAGTAGTCACAATGATTCATTCTTATTCATCAATATTAGAGCAGGGACATCAGGGAGTCTTCACTAGCAGTATGATTTGCCAGAAATAGGGAATAATGCAACTATTCAGACATAATGATTCATTGCCTTCTGTCATGTTAGCGTTCCCAATTGCAGAAACAGTCATGCACCTTAGTAAATGTTGTTGTTACAATGGAACAATTGCTCTGTTAGAGTTTGCTAGCTTGTAGTCCTAAAAAACAGAAATGTGATTTCAATGATAAATGCTGAAATAAGGTCTGAGGTTAACACAGGCTTAGGAGAGCTTATACATTTGTTCACTGAGATAATATCAGTCATTTAACATGACTTTAATGAAATATGAAGCCTTTATGTGCTTATTTTGATTACATAAATTCTTCAAAATTCACAAAAATTGATCTTAGCTGATAAAGATTATCTCACGGAACATAACGTATAAGATCTCTTAAGCCTGTGTTTACCACAGGCCTTATTTTCTGCATTTATTTCCCCATAGAGCTCACCAGCTTGTAGTCCTTAAAAAGGAAATGAGTTACTTCTGGTTCGTTCAGCCATTCCTGTGGGGGAAATGAATGGGGAAAGAATGGTATTTGGGATAAACACCGAAAATAATGCCTGAGGTTAATAGGCTACAAGCTTATGAGATAATATCAGTCAGTTAACATGGCCTTTATGAATTATGAAGCCTTTATTTTCTTAATGTGATTACGTAAATGCTTCAATATTCACAAAAAGTGACATTAGCTGATAATCTCATAGAACATAACGTATAAGATCTCCTAAGCCTGTGTTTACCATAGACCTTATTTTCTGCATATATCCAAAAACCCTCCAAAAACAAATAGGCTTTGACCGACGAGCCATGGTGAAGTTAGTGCCTACAAAAAGACACCATTACTACAATATTTTTCTCTATAGGAGGAACCTGGCTCTATCCTTGGATGATAGGACAGTCTGATTGGTACTGCACTGATCCGTTGGTAGCCAAAAGCTTGTGAACGTGCTGCAGCTGGTGTCATGTCTGCTCCCGCTCTTTCCCCCCACGGGCGCTTGAGGGTGCCAGACTGCCTTGCATCACGCACTCCTATCATCCATTACGCACACCTGCCTTCCCTTGTCACGCGCATCAGCGATATTGGACTCACCTGGACTTGTGAGTCCTTGTGAATGTGAGTCCTTGTGAACGTGCTGCAGCTGGTCACCTGTCACAACTCATCACCTGTTATTTTTTTTATTTAAAAAAAAAAAAAAAAAATTTAAATAAATTTTACCCCTTTTTCTCCCCAATTTTCATGGTATCCAATCGCTCACCTGTTATAATCATCACCTGTTCTTTTTTTAAATTTAAATTTTTTATTTTTTTTTAAAATAAATTTTACCCCTTTTTCTCCCCAATTTTCATGGTATCCAATCGCTAGTAATTACTATCTTGTCTCATCGCTACAACTCCCGTACGGACTCGGGAGAGACGAAGGTCAAAAGCCATGCGTCCTCCGAAGCACAACCCAACCAAGCCGCACTGCTTCTTTAACACAGCGCGCCTCCAACCCGGAAGCCAGCCGCACCAATGTGTCGGAGGAAACACCGTGTACCTGGCCCCCTTGGTTAGCGCGCACTGCGCCCGGCCCGACACAGGAGTCGCTGGAGCGCGATGAGACAAGGATATCCCTACCGGTCAAACCCTCCTTAACCCGGATGACGCTATGCCAATTGTGCAATTGTGCGTCGCCCCACGGACCTCCCGGTCGCGGCCGGCTGCGACAGAGCCTGGGCGCGAACCCAGAGACTCTGGTGGCGCAGCTAGCACTGCGATGCAGTGCCCTAGACCACTGCGCCACCCGGGAGGCCCCTCATCACCTGTTATTACCTTCACTATATTTGTCAGTTCCCCAGCTCTGTTCCCCGTTTCTGCATTCATTGTTTTTTGTTTGTATTATTAGTTTGCTGACGCTGTTCCTGTCTCATTCCATGTTTGTTCTATATTAAATGTTTGACTCCCCGTACCTGCTTCGTCTCTCCAGCGTCAACTCATGTGACAGAATGCAGAAGCCAACACACGAAGCATCGGGGAGTACTGGCGTTCCGGTTGGTATGGTGACATCGGCTCTGGGTCGCCACTGATGGAACCGGGGATGCCTAGCCAGCTCGTCGGGCTTCCACACCCTAGCTGGCTCAAGAGGTTTCCTTGCCCCGGTTGGCACCCATTCCACGTCGGGCCTCAGCCGGATCGTCAGTTCTTGTTCGCCCAGCCGGTCCAGGAGTTTTTTTCGTTTGTTTTGTTTTGTTGGTGACGTCGGGGTGGATTCCACCGCCGATGGAACCGGGGGTGCCTAAGCCAGCCCGTCCGGCTTCCACGCCCTGGCTGGCTCGAGAGGTTTTCTTGCCTCGGTTGGCTCGGTGACTTCCCATCCCACGTCACACTCCACCGGATCATCTGACTCCCTCTCTGCAGCGGGATTGACAGGCGTCTTGTCTCAGCCAGATTGTCAGGTTTCCATGCCTGCCGGCTCGCCCAGTGCCCATGTCTCGGCCGGTTAGCCGGATGGCGCCCCTAGAGGGGGGGTACTGTTGCGTCTGCTCCTGCTCCCCCCCCCCCCCCCCCCCAGCTGATGCTGTTCCTGTCTCGTTCCATGTCCGTTCTATATTAAATGTTTGACTCCCCGTACCTGCTTCGTCTCTCCAGCTTCAACTCATGCGACAGCTGGCCCTGAAAGGTCACGGTGTTAACATAAAAAGTAAGTGGGAGACATTTCTCCAGCCTTTCCAGTCTTGTACACTGTACATTTTCTCCAGGACCTCTGGACGAGTCCTGGGGTCCCTGCTTCAACCTTGTGGACTCATCAGTCAGTCTGTGCTGTGTGCTGTGATAGTTCCCTCCGGAAGTGTGTTCTAGTGGTTTGCACCAGACAGGTGTGACATCTGTCATCATTGTCCTGGTGCTGACATTTACAGCACCCACAGACTAACCCCAGCATACTCCAACAACTGACCCCACTGCCCTCTGGTTAAATGCAAGTGATCAACCTCTTTGGTGAGGCAGCACACGGAGGGTGTGGAAGGATTGCCAAGACGATGGCTGCTCTCCCAGTGCCTGACTGAAAAGGCCCTGTACTGAATGCTGATATACTGCTGCTGTACAGCTGCTGCTAAGAGCCTTTAGAGAGTGGCATCAACACTACTTATCCACCTTCCTCATCTGCCTGCTAGAACCGGTGATACTCATCGAACTGTGCAATCATCTCACCTCACCTTTTTCAGCAGCACAGCCACTCCAGTGATGGAAAGAGCTCATTTCTCTCGGACCAGGCCTGAACACAGAGGTAATCAGGATTCCACTGGTCGTGTCTGGGCAGGTTGCTTTTGATTTTCTCCACATGGCTCTGTGACATTCATTTGCAAGGGTGAGGTTATGTGATGGAACAGTCTAAATGGCATCCTTGGGACGTCCTTACTCTGACGTCACGTCATTGAAGTTGAAATGTAAAAGGTTAAGGTAAGGGTTAGGTAAGGGTTATGATTAAAGGTAGGGGTTACGGTTAGGGATAGGGTTAAGGGTAGGGAAGCCCCTAACATCCCAGATAGCCCTAACCGTTATGTAATAGCAGGAAAGCATGAAGAAAATGTGTTTCCTAACATCACTCAGTTAATAAACGTCCCATCACATCAGGATTGTGATCTGCAGTGAATTTATTCAAGGGTGGTACAAAACTACAATGCAACAGCAAACTATGTCGGATTGATTATACTATCCAAAGGGCAAGCATTGTCCATGGCTAGTACCAGAGAGATGGAATCTTCTATACCATTACTAATGGTGCCTGCCTGGAGAGGGTATTGTACGGTTAATTAGAGGATTGCTGAAAAAATAAATTATATGGAAGACCGAGTTGGGGCTTTCTGAAGAGAAGGGCATACTCAATATAATGCACACCCTCGCCGATTACAAGGCTCTTGGGAACTGTTAGAGATTTATATAGCTGCAGTTTGATTGCTTTTATCTATGGAATGATAGAGAGGGCATACAGTACATTGACAAAATAATTTTTATGAACGCAGAATTTTGGCCATAAATGGATTTAAGCGTTTCTTCTGGCCTAACGTAAAATATGACACATGTCCCCATAATAACAATAGATTGTCTAGTCATGAAAATCATCTTGGGAGATACAATTATTTGGTGGAAAATGTACTTGCAATAAAACACACTACTCCTCTAATGAAGATTCACCATAACACAATCAATGCATTCCTACATGTGTACATACAGGTTAACAATATCTATGTTGCTGGGAGTGGAACATGGGGGATTCCCCCACCTAATTACAGAATAAATATAATCAAAATAGTAGCTAGAGCAGTCCCAAACTGTTGTATGTGGTACTTTCTTACACAGCCCCAGCCCTCTCAGCCCCAAAGCTGTTGTAGGTCTGTGTGAGCAGAGGAGGCTGTTCTGTGACACACCAGGGGACGACGTCAAACTTCAAAGCAACCGTCACAGGGTCCAACTCCCCCTAGCATAGTCTCCTGACGGGGATGAGGAGACACCCTCGGTATGACTACCACATTTTTCATTTAAAATGCATTTAAAATATTTGGTTGTATGTCATGTTACCACAAGGTACAGGTGGCACCTTAATAGTAATGGCTGAAACTAAATTAATTGAATGGTATCAAACACATCAAATAATACTCCATTACAGCCATTATTATGAGCCGTCCTCCCCTCACCAGCCTCCTGTGCTACAAGGGACACTTACACAGCGATGAATAATACATGTGTACAGCTCTCTGCACTTTGGGCAAATGTCAAGATGATGGGACCATGTAGCATTACTCAGCACTGTGTGACGCAGCCAACAGGTCAGGATGCTCTGTTCCAGTGCCAGGTCTCTGGTGTAAGACATTCCCACTCTTAGCTTTCACCAAATCTGCTACATTATGAAGCAGATGGACGCACATACGCTCACGCACACACTAACTGTCACGGCTGTCTTCTTCCTCCTCGTCCGAGGAGGAAAAGTTTGAAAGGATCGGAGGACCAATATGCAGCGTGGTATGTGTTCATCTTGTTTAATAGAAAGAGAACACTTTGCGAAACTAATGCAAAAAACAATAAACGACGACCGTGAAGCTAAATAACAAATAGTGCTGACACTAAACACTACACATAGACATAGACAAACCAGACATACAACATAGAATGCCCACTCAGATCACACCCTGACCAAACAAAACATAAAACATACAAAGCAAACTATGGTCAGGCGTGACAGTACCCCCCCCCCCTCAAGGTGCGGACTCCGGCCACAAACCTAAACCTATAGGGAAGGGTCTGGGAGGGCAGCTGTCCGCGGTGGCGGCTCCGACGCGGGACATGGACCCCACTCCACCATAGTCATAACCCGCTTTGGTGGCGCCTCTGGAGCGGGGATCCTTGCAGCGGGTCCCGGACTGAAGACCATCCTAGAGGGCGCCACTGGACGGACTGAGGGGCAGCTCCGGACTGAGGGGCAGCTCCAGACTGAGGGGCAGCTCCGGACTGAGGGGCAGCTCCGGACTGAGGGACAGCTCCGGACTGAGGGGCAGCTCCGGACTGAGGGGCAACTCTGGACAGATGGGCAACTCCGGAATGACGGGCGGCTCTGGCAGCTCCTGACTGGCGGGCGGCTCTGGCGGCTCCTGACTGGCGGGCGGCTCTGGCGGCTCCTGACTGGCGGGCGGCTCTGGCGGCTCCTGACTGGCGGGCGGCCTGCGGCTCCTGACTGACGGACGGCTCTGGCGGCTCAGGACAGACGGGCGGCTCTGACGGCTCAGGACAGACGGGCGGCTCAGATGGCACTGGGCAGACGGGCAGCTCAGACGGCGCTGGGCAGACGGGCAGCTCAGATGGCGCTGGGCAGACGGGCAGCTCAGACGGCGCTGGACAGACGGGCACACCTGTAGGGAGGAGACGGAGAGACAGCCTGGTGCGTGGGGCTGCCACAGGACCCACCAGGCTGGGGAGACCTACAGGAGGCTTGGTGTTAGGAGGAGGCACCTGAAAGACCGGGCTGTGGGGGAGCACTGGAGCTCTGGTGCGCAGTCTTGTCACCACTTCCCCAGGCTGGATAACTACTCTAGCCCGGACCCTCCAGAGTGCAGGCACAGGTTGAACCGGGCTATGGGTGAGCACTGGAGATCTAGTGCCTACTATGCGCACCTCTCCCTTAGGCGCCACTCCCACATTTGCCCGGCACGAGCGGAGCGCAGGCATAGGACGCACTGCACCCAGCACGCAGAGCCGGCGCAGGATACCCTGGACCGAAACGGCGTACCGGAGACCAGACACGCTGAGCAGGCACAATACGCCCTGGCTGGATGCCCACACTCACATGACACTTTCGGGGGGCTGCTCTATAGCGCACTGGGCTATGGGCACGTACTGGCGACACGTGTGCTTAACCGCATAACACGGTGCCTGACCAGTAACGCGCTGCTTATAATAAGCACGAGGAGTGAGCTCAGGTCTGCTACCTGGCTTAGCCACACTCCCCGTGTTCCCCCCCCAAACATTTTTTGGGGCTGCCTCTCGTATCTGTCGCGCTGCCTTGCTGCCTCCTCATATCGCCGCCGCTCAGCTTTCACTGCCTCCAGCTCTGCTTTGGGGCGGCGATATTCCCCAGCCTGTACCCAGGGTCCTTTCCCATCCAGAATCTCCTTCCAGGTCCAGGAGTCCTGCGATCGCTGCTGCCCGATACCACGCTGCTTGGCCTTTGGTTGGTGGGTGATTCTGTGATTCTGTCGTTCGAGGAGGAAAAGTTTGAAGGATCGGAGGACCAATATGCAGCGTGGTATGTGTTCATCTTGTTTTTAATAGAAAGAGAACACTTTGCGAAACTAATGCAAAAAACAATAAACGACGACCGTGAAGCTAAATAACAAATAGTGCTGACACTAAACACTACACATAGACATAGACAAACCAGACATACAACATAGAATGCCCACTCAGATCACACCCTGACCAAACAAAACATAAAACATACAAAGCAAACTATGGTCAGGGCGTGACACTAACACACACAAACACGCAGGGTTAGGTCATGGCTAGGGTTAGGGTGAGGGTTGAGCATGGACGTGGACATGAAAGTAGGGCTAGGATTATATAAGGGAATATTGGAGAAATATTTGACCCATGGTGCAGGAACCCGCTTCCAGGTAGCTCCTGCTCAATTTAACCACTGCAAACAAACACACACCGTCTATGAACAAGTGACGGCATGCATATTAATTCTCCTCTTGCACTCTATGTTCTCTGAGGGTCTGTCAATGGGTCTCCTTAGGGGATGACATGAAACATGCAGAGAGAGAGAGAGAGGGAGAAATAAAAGGATGGCTAAACTCACATATAAACTCAGCAAAAAAGAAACATCCTCTCACTGTCAACTGCGTTTATTTTCAGCACACTTAACATGTGTAAATATTTGTATGACAATAACAAGATTCAAAAACTGAGACATAAACTGAACAAGTTCCACAGACATGTGACTAACAGAAATTGAATAATGTGTCCCTGAACAAAGGGGGGGTCAAAATCAAAAGTAACTGGTGTGGCCACCAGCTGCATTAAGTACTGCAGTGCATCTCCTCCTCATGGACTGCACCAGATCTGCCAGTTCTTGCTGTAAGATGTTACCCCACTCTTCCACCAAGGCACCTGCAAGTTCCCGGCCATTTCTGGGGGGAATTGCCCTAGCCCTCGCCCTCCGATCCAACAGGTCCCAGACGTGCTCAATGGGATTGAGATCCGGGCTCTTTGCTGGCCATGGCAGAACACTGACATTCCGGTCTTGTAGGAAATCACGCACAGAACGAGCAGTATGACTGGTTGCATTGTCATGCTGAAGGGTCATGTCAGGGTGAGCCTGCAGGAAGGGTACCACATGAGGGAGGAAGATGTCTTCCCTGTAACTAACACACAGCGTTGAGATTGCTTGCAATGACAACAAGCACAGTCCGATGATGCTGTGGCACACCGCCCCAGACCAAGACGGACCCTCCACCTCCAAATCGGATCCCGCTCCAGAGTAAGAGCCTCAGTGTAACGCTCATTCCTTTGACGATAAAGGCGAATCCGACCATCCCTCCAGGTGAGACAAAACCGCGACTTGTCAGTGAATATCACTTTTTGCCAGTCCTGTCTGGTCCAGCGATGGTGGGTTTGTACCCATAGGCGACGTTGTTGCCGGTGATGTTTGGTGAGATTCTGCCTTACAACAGGCCTACAAGCCCTCAGCCTTCCTACAAGCCTCTCTCAGCCTATTGCGAACAGTCTGAGCACTGATGGAGGGATTGTGCGTTCCTGATGTAACTCGGGCAGATGTTGCCATCCTGTACCTGTTCCGCAGGTGTGATGTTCGAATGTACTGATCCTGTGCAGGTGTTGTTACACGTGGTCTGCCACTGCGAGGACGATCAGCTGTCCGTCCTGTCTCCCTGTAGCACTGTCTTAGGCGTCTCACAGTACGGACATTGCAATTTTTTGCCCTGGCCACATCTGCAGTCCTCATGCCTCCTTGCAGCAAGGCACGTTCACGAAGATGAGCAGGGACCCTGGGCATCTTTCTTTTGGTGTTTTTCAGAGTCAGTAGAAAGGCCTCTTTAGTGTCCTAAGTTTTCATAACTCTGACCTTAATTGACTACCGTCTGTAAGCTGTTCGTGTCTTAACGACCGTTCCACAGGTGCATGTTCAGTAATTGTTTATGGTTCATTGAACAAGCATGGGAAACAGTTTTTAAACCCTTTACAATGAAGATCTGTGAAGTTATTTGAAATTGTATGAATTATCATTGAAAGACATGGCCCTGAAAAAGGGACGTTTCTTTTTTTGCTGAGCTTATATAGATAGAGAGAGAGAGAGAGACAGAGAGATAGACTGCAGTGCCGTTGGCCCATGATGCATGCTATTCCAACACTATGGTCAGAGCAGAATGCCACAATGCTGCTTCAGTATCTAGGACACACAACCACAGGCGTAGCCCACCCTTATAGCTGGCACACTATCTGTGGTCTGTCAGCAAGACAAGTGTGACTGTCTCATTCCTCCATCTCTTCCATGGATGGAACAGCTCACACTGTGCCCTGACACACATCTCTCTCCCCACTCATCACATTCAGAGGGGACAATTAGCTGAAGTCTGGTGAATCTGGTGATCATTACTACTGGCACCACCATCTATCTCGCTAACTGGAGAACTGTGTTAGAGTGGAACTTTTAATATTGGTTAAAGTGGTATTGTAAGGAAACATACTTCTGTCTGTCTCTCAGTACCCTGTTCTCATTTGCAGTCAGAGGAGGACTGATTGTGAGTTGTGATCTGAGCTCGTGACTCCACTCATTTTGAATGTACATTGCCACGCACCCTGTCTATGGCCCTTGTCGACATAGATGAGGTCATTGCTAATTGATGCCATGATAGAGCTGCAGACTCAACTCATCCAATTAACACATCACTCCAATAATTGATTGGGCTGAAACAGCACATGGGCGGACATGGCCAAATGAAAGTTGTGCTCAGAACATCTTCCAGCAGAATGTTCTGCTTTGGTCCTAATAAAACATAAGGTCTCCCTGTCTCTCATTTCTCAGCACATTATAGCAGAACAGTCATCAAATATGAAAAGGCATTTAATTGATCTGTCAGGCACCAAGGTCTCATCAACTGTCTCTGTTCCCTGTTTATTCCTCTTTTCTCTTTCTGGTCCCTTCGGTAATCTTAGTATGCTGTCCTCTAGAGCACAGGGCAGAGGTTCAAAAAGGCACTGAAGCTAACACAGATGGAGAGAGCCCTGGGGTGTTTTAGTACCCAGGATGCTGTTTAGGATGGATCGTGTGCCCTGGAGGGAGTGTGTGTGTGTGTATGCATGCATGTGTGTATGTGTCCTGCAGAGACTGGAAGGCTGTGACGGATTATATTAGGCGCTCAGAACACAGGAAGAAGATGAAAACTGTAATATTCATAGACAACAACAGAGACAGTAAAGCACAGACCTCTAATAAAACACTGACAGTTACTTCACACGTATCCCCAAGTCCCAACACACAAATCCCCTACCTACATGAGAGCTGCCTACCAGGCAGCATGAGTCATCTCAATGTGCATAATCTTTTTATTTCCCCCACGTCGTCCCAATAATCTGCTGAACTCTATTAGCTCTCTCAGATCACTGCTGTGTCATGGTGTGAACTGAGCCTTAGAGCACCTCAGAGAGAGAGAGAGAGTGAGAGCATGTCACTCTGGTTTAGATACCACACAGTACACACTCCTCCCTCAAAAAACAACCTCCCTCCCTGTTCCTCCCCACTCCTTCTCGGAGCCTCATCCAATGGGAACGCCACAGGAAAGCATCCTCGGCTTTATCCCAGACTCAGTGGGACACGGGCGGTAACCTGACAACAAACACAGAATAAGCTCTATGCTGATTTGCATAAAGGAAAAAGACATTACATTTTTTACTTCTTCAAAAAGCGATTTTCAAATAAAATACACATTCAGCAGATGATATATTGAATGTCTCTCTGGGTAGCTATATCATTACCAGCAGTGTCTTGTATTTTATATTTAACCAATATTCAGAACGTGGAGAAAATTAAAGAGAGTGGCTTCCCTGGTGGCTCTGATCTGTAGAACAGTCAGACACTTATAAATCAAATCAACATTTAGACTGCAGAGTAGAGAAAGGAGAATGGGTATCTGAAAAAGGAGAACTGGACATCATCAATAAACTGAAGAAAGTCTCAAAATTCACTTGTATTCACTTAACATCAACTAGTAAAAATAAACAATCCAAATGAATTGGCTAGTCAAGCACAGGGGTGAATCCAACCACCAGCCTAGCATAAAATGTTTGTTGTGTCTCTTAGTTTGTTTTCATAACCATTTGATTGCTCACATCAGGCCTAAAATAATGCTTTTCCAATATACTGTATCAGTAGTAGGATGTCGGTTAATCCCCTCTAATGCCTGCAATCCCGGTCAATCCCCGTAGCTCCAACAGCTGTGTGACTGTGGCTCCCAGATTAGAGCACTACCCAGTGAGCGGCATCACACTGATGCATAGCAGCCCCTGCTGGAGCACAGTTCATTTCAGCCCCGCGGTGTCAGTGATACTGCATAAACATATTTTTCCCTCCTGGGCGAATGTTTAATGAGGGTTTCAATTCAGAGGTTCACCTCTCCAGAAAACACACAAAAACAAACAACAAATAATAGAAAATGTGTAGAACAACAGACATTGAGGTAGACACATCGTCAGCTATAAATATAAAGTATTATGGCCAAAGAGAAATTTAGTTGGTCTAGGTTGGAAATAGTTCACTTTACTGAACAAAAATATAAATGCAACATGCAACAATTTCAAAGGTTTTACTGAGTTACAGTTCATATAAGGAAATCAGTCACTAGAAATAAATAAATTAGGCTTTAATCTATGGATTTCACATGACTGGGAATACAGATACATTAAAAAAAGTGGATCAGAAAACCATTCAGTATCTGGTGTGAGACATCTCCTTCGCATAGAGTTGATCAGATTGTGGTCTGTGGAATGTTGTCCCCCTCCTCTGCAATGGCTGTGCGAAGTTGCTGGATATTGGCGGGAACTGGAACACGATGTTGTACACGTCGATCCAGAGTATCCCAAACATGCTCAATGGATGACATGTCTGGTGAGTAAACAGGCCATGGAAGAACTGGGACACTTCCAGCTTCCAGTATTTGTGTACAGATCCTTGCAACATGGGGCTGTGCATTGTCATTCTGAAACATGAGATGATGGCGGTGGATGAATGGCACGACAATGGGCCTTAGGAACTTGTCATGGTGTCTCTGTGCATTCAAGTTGCCATTGATAAAATTAAATTATGTTCGTTGTCTGTAGCTTATACCATAACCCCACCACCACCATGGGGCACTCTTATCACAACGTTGACATCAGCAAACTGCTCAAACACACTACAGCATTTCACGTGGTCTGTGGTTGTGAGGGCAGTTGGACGTACTGCCAAATGATCTAAAATGACGTTGGATGCAGCTTATGGTAGAGAAATGAACATTCAATAGTCTAGCTCTGGTGGACATTCCTGCAGTCAGCATGTCAATTTCACACTCCCTCAAAACTTGAGACATCTGTGGCATTGTGTTTTGTGACAAAACTGCACATTTTAGAGTGGTCTTTTATTGTCCCCAGCACAAAGTGCACCTGTGTAATGACCATGTTGTTTAATCAGCTTCTTGAAATGCCACACCTGTCAGGTGGATGGATTATCTTGGCAAAAGAAAAATGCTCACTTACACGGATGTAAACTAATTTGAGAGAAATAGCTTTTTGTGCGTATGGAACATTTCTGGGATGTTTTATTTCAGCTCATGAAACATGGGACCAACACTTTATATGGCACGTTTAATATTTTTGTTCAGTGTAGCGATAGACAAAGTCCCTCATAGCTATTACTGTGTATTTCCTGGTTGTGCTGCCATCCTGTGTCCTTAGTTCACAACTGTATACAGTACATTACCTAGCTTTAGATGGACCTCAATTCAATTTATTAAATGATTATTAGAGAAATAGCGAACATTTATATTATTGGACTACATTTCCCTGAACAATTAACATTCCATTGGCTCCTAAGAACAACGCTTACAAGCTTACATTCGGACTATTTTGATAGAAGTCACCTTGTCCGAGAGAGATTTTCATGGTTATTAAAACCTCACGGTCAGCCTAGTAAAACTACTGGAACCATTTCTCTTTTTGACCGCTAGGTTTTATGGGTGTTATGACACCTCCACTGCGGGGCTCTATTCCAAAAGGTAGGTTTAACAGAGCAAGTGATCATTCAGATCACCCATATATCGCCAATGATGCTATTTAGGCCTATATAGGATTTGCAAAGTCATCAACAGCTATTGTTTTATTTCAACTAAAATAGACAATATCTAGTTCTAGGGTTTCAAGCTCTGATTGATTTCAAATTAATAATGTATATGTATTCACATCTCCATCTCAATCAAAAATCAAATCAAACGTCATTTAAAGGGCATTTAAAGTTTGATTTGATTTAGTCCTATTCTTTAACTTATATTTTTGATTGAGATGGAGACCTGAAGCCAACATAGCAATTATTAATTTGTAGACAAACTGCAATTAAAGCCAGACTAAGTCAGTGACACAGATGGAACTATCCAAGCAGATAGTTTTTTTGTGCCAACAAAAGCTATCACTGAAAGGGTTTTGATACTCTTCTGCCACCTAGTGGATAATAGCTATACACACAGTTTCACTTAGAAGTGGTTTGGATCCCAATCATTACAAAATGACAGATAGAAAATGAAGCCAGGTCAGCAGTCAAATCTAAGGTTTTCAAGGAATTCTGAGTGTGTGAGAGTGAGACAGTCCTGAACAGCCTCTGGTAATCACATATTGATCATCAGACACATTTGACCTGGTCATGGAGCACTAATATAATTGATGTCAAGAGGTCATTTCAGAATGAAAACACCAAAAATGCTTGATATTAAAGATTGTTTTATTCACAATAGAATTGTAACAAATATAGTTTATGAAACATTTTGCTGCTCATTAATATCATTTAAGCTCATAAGATTTATATAAATGTAGAATGGCATATTTGCCAGAATGGAATATTTACATTTCAATAACAAACCACACAAAAAAAAAACAGAACAGAACTCCTCACAAAATTAAACTTGCATATAAACCAAAATAAACTATGTGCAATGGAATGATTATCAGCATTATTGTACCGTTTACATTTTTGAGGTTGTTTCACAAAACCATGAACAATATTCACAAATAAAAGGCATTGTAATGTGAGAGATCATCAACACAATATTCAACCACAAAGTCACTTTGAAATGAACAGCACGTCTTCTAGTCTGCATATCTGAAACGAAGATGAAAGGAAATGGTTCATATGTCATGTGTTAGCATTTTACAGCGACTTGAAGTTTCTCAGTATCACTACGAGTAATCTCTGCTGCTCCCTAAAGCTGCAACAGTCAGGAGAACACTTAGGCTCTCAGACAGTGCAGAGATGGTGAATGCAGCAATTTCATATCTACAGTGTATCACAGTGTATAGTGACGCTCTTCCCTGGAACCGGAATGGCTACCGAACTGAACTAGGTGGTAGGGATGTAAGCCTACATAGATATCACAGTTTCCCTCATTAACATTGCTTCCGTCAGTAAGATAAACAGGTATTATTATTATGTCTTAAAGAATGCTATAGAAAGCAGAGTTTGGCTCCAGTAGTGGGCAGATATCAGCATCTCAAACCTCTTGTCTGGTCAATCCTCTAATGTAAGAAAATGACTTCAACCATGATGACGGCCCTTCTTCAAGACCTCTTGATCCTACCCCGTTTATTTCCAAATAAGATGTACTGTATGTGGACATCAGTGCCCCCTGACTGTGAAAGATGTACTGTATGTGGACATCAGTGCCCCCTGACTGTGAAAGATGTACTGTATGTGGACATCAGTGCCCCCTGACTGTGAAAGATGTACTGTATGTGGACATCAGTGCCCCCTGACTGTGAAAGATGTACTGTATGTGGACATCAGTGACCCCTGACTGTGAAAGATGTACTGTATGTGGACATCAGTGCCCCCTGACTGTGAAAGATGTACTGTATGTGGACATCAGTGCCCCCTGACTGTGAAAGATGTACTGTATGTGGACATCAGTGCCCCCTGACTGTGAAAGATGTGCACTACAGAAGAACAGGACCACAAGACATTGTTTCATACAAATCCCCTCCCCTTTAACTTTGCCTTTATGATGAGACAACAGAGCGGTTTGATGGGTCCTGTGGTCACCTGAACATCCATTTCTGAGTGTCCATAAATTTCCATGTTCATAAGTGTGTTGGAGTGTGAACTTCTGAATACGATATGCATGTACAGTGTGACCACTTCGATGTATTTATCATCTTGTCTTTATACAGCATGTATATATGTATGTTCATATGTGAGTAACAGCTTCCTCTGATCGGTACCACCAGAGCCATATATTTTAGAGAGTTGGGCAAACTGTACGAATTTGGAATATTTCTTATTCTAGACATTCCGTTACATATCATTATTTAAATATTCCCTATGTAACATTAATGGGGAACTAACATGGCTGCCATAGAATGTTGAGGTGTCATGTAAATGCCTCATAATGCAGGAACCTCAATGTTCCACCTCTTTAAATAGATTGCTCTGGGTACCACAACACATTGTTTCAGCATTTTGTGCTGTCCAGAAGAAAGGAACAAAAAGAAAATCTCAACAAACAAATTGAGAACAACAAAAGGTCAAATAATCTTCAGTTCACATTTGATGGTACATTCATACGATGCATTCGTTACATATGATTGACTACCAAATTCTTGGTCTGATTCCACACTGTCTCCCCCACACTGTCTCCCTCCCATCTCCCAAATAATCCACCTAAACAACAACACAGGGCCCATTCTCTCCACAGTGCCACCTAGGTGCCTGATCCAAACCTTCCTTCCTATGTACTATGGAATAAATTAACAGCAAAGGAACTATTTTACATCACATGGATTAATGTCTCTACCACCTGTAATAAAGAAACAAAGAAACAAACAAAGCACATGTCAACTTTGTCAATTAAAAAACAAAAGAACATGATGATGGGGGTGGGGTTGGGAAACAAAGTTCTGACAAACAGACTAGGCTGAATGAATTGATGACATGTTGGTAGAAGGAATGAACTCTACTGTCCACACGTTCCATACTTCAGGAGGAAGGGAACAGATAGATGGTCAACATTTCTACTTCTTTAAACAGAGGTTGTTCTCAGTGCAGGTCTTTTCCCATCAAGGTACTTCATCTCCTTTAATACTGTATGTGGACCTGCTACACTCATCTGACTGGACTGGTGTATTACTGGTGTTCAACACTAGATGTCAGTGTGGTAGAGGAGGTGACTAAGCACTCAATCAACAATGCCATCTGAACAATGTGGTACCTACCTACCGGTTTAAATTAAAAACCTTGCCATTTGCCCGAACTGCTTATTTGATAGACCATATTAGACTGAAAGGCACTAGTTAAGATTTGACTATCAAGCAGGTGAGAACCAAGCTCTGGGTCTTTAACAGAAATCCACCTAAATGGTCCATTGTTAAAGTGTGACTAAAATCATACTTACGATAAGAACGACACAAATGTGATATGTTGATTGACATTGATCTATTGTCAGTCACACCCACAAACACATACCCCATATGGTGGAAAGAACGAAAGAAAATAAATGACAAAGCTGTCTTCAAATCAGTATGGCTTTTTTTTGGAGTGACGGCAAATGTTACAGCGCAGAGTGTCCTGTTCTCCTCACAGAGGAGTGTAGATTTACAGCACTGGGAGGGAGGGGAGCATGCAGACTAGCTTTACAAGATGACAAGAGGAGAACTCTTGGATGAGGTGGTTCCTCCCAGTCCCCAGTAGGGGGCAGTCTGCCTCTAGAGAGGCAGGCAGCCGGTCCGGTTCCATCTGGTCTGGTCAGGGACTCCAAAACAGGAGAGTCCAGTCTGCCAGGGAAGCGGCCTGCCTGGGTGAGCTCCACCCATGGTGGGGGAGGAGTAAGAGACAGTTCCGTCCACTGCTCAGAAAGGGAGGGGGTAGAGGAGTTTGGTGGTGGGAGGGGTCAGGTCAGGGGGTGATCCAGGAGGACCACTCTACTCCTGCTGGCTGGGCTTGTCTGTGTCTGTCATCTCCTTCTTAATGACAGGGAGGGGGTGGGCCTCGGTGTTGAACACCCAGTGCTCCAAGGGAAGATGGTCATCATCAGAGAAGAGCAGGTACAGGTATCTGAGAGAGAGAGAGGGAGAGACTCAACTTAGCTCAAACACTAATATGTGATCAACAAAACACCACTTATTTAAACCAACAACCTCAAGTCCTAGTTGAGTTCTAACTGATGCAATCATTAACAACATCTACTAGACGTCTGAGAGTGTCAGAGACGGCGGTGGGCCGAGGGTGGTCTCACTAAGACACGTCCCAAAACCAACTCAGGGAACAACCAGTTCAGGAGGCCTCCCATGCCAATATTTCCCTGCCAAGCTTGGGGAGAGCCAAGCCAACAATGCAAATTAATGAATAAATAAAAATGACAAAAGACTAAACAATTTCTGTTTCCTTTGGCAGAAAACAGCAGCTTGGTCACCGCATGCCAAAAGCTATTGCGCTCGGCATTAAGTTTTTGCGAGTGAACCGGTCGCAAATCAAAAGTTGATTCCAGAACCAACGGTTGGGGGACGAGTGGAGGTGGATCTATACCTTACACGTCCTTAATCAGGTACAGAGGTGACACTCGTTGGAACCGGATTACGCCATTCCCACCCAGAGTCCCCACGGTGACCTTGCGGACACCACTCCATGTTCAGAGAGATTCAAAGACTCAATCATGGACACTCATGACAGTTGTGGCTGCTTCCCGTGATGTATTGTTGTTTCTACCTTCTTGCCTTCGTGCTGTTGTCTATGCCCAATGATGTTTGTACCATGTTTTGTGCTGCTGCCATGTTGTGGTGCTGCCATGTTGTGTTGCTACCATGCTGTGTTGTCATGCGTTGCTACCATGCTATGTTGTTGTTTTAGGTCTCTCTTTATGTAGTGTTGTGGTGTCTCTCTTGTCGTGATGTGTGTTTTGTCCTATATTTATTTTTTTCATCCCAGCCCCCGTCCCGGCAGGAGGCCTTTTGCCTTTTGGTAGACCGTCATTGTAAATAAGAATTTGTTCTTAACTGACTTGCCTAGTTAAATAAAGGATAAATAAAAATAAATAAAGATGGAGAATGAGACAGAGCGAGAGAGAAAGGAGAGGTGGTGACTCCAGATGTTACAGAGGGGGATGATTAACGGCCGTGGGTGGGAGAGAGTCCAGGCACTCCTTCCAACAGTTAAACCAGACCCGACCTACCAGATCAAGAAACAGCTAGGGGGAGGAACATTGAGTCCATCACAGTCAGTGAGCCCCCAGTGTTCTCAGAACTCAAGTGATTACTCAAAACGCAAAGCCCTATTGCACTACACTAGGAATGATGAATAAAACAAAAATAACTCATTAAGTCATAGCATAGCATCCCTCTTTAACAGTATCCCGTGTCCTAATACTGGGAACAAAATGAACATCGGGAGGGCTTTTGGGCCTCTTCATGTTGACAAGTGCTTAGCTTTTGATCTGGGGGAACTTGTTAATTCAGTAGATCATGGCAGCAACAAGCCCACAGCACAGTCCACCACCCTGGGAAGGAACGGGAGGAGACAGCAAAGCAAACAGACAGATATACACTGTTTTCAGAGTCATCATTGCTAATGTGACCTCACTCTGAGAGGAAGGAGGAGGAGCCTGGCTATGAGGCAGAAAGAAATGGAGAGAAGGAGGAGAGAGAGGAGAAAGGAGAGGGGAGACAGGAAGAGAGAGGGTGAGAGAGGGAAAGAGAGGCAGAAAAAAGGTAGTGGAAGAAAGTAGGGAGTGAGGGAGAGCCGGTGCCTAATAGATGGATTTTGCATCAGTAAACAAGGCATTTGGGGAGGCCTGGGATCTGGAGACCCTATTCGCCAAATTGCATCACTTTCCACCACCATTAAATACTACAGACGTTTGAACGGTTCTATTAAGCGGTGGGACTCACACGGCGTTTCATAGCAGCATCAGTCAGAGAGGCAGATTAGCCCAGGGGTTTGACCACAAAAGGAAAATAAACACCAACATCAAAGTGCTGCACAGTTATTAAATGCACAGGAGGTTGAAAACATATTTAACTTTTCTGTTCAGCAAGTCTCCCTCCCTCACTCTAGCGCAACCTTGAACCCATCTTCTTTTCCTCTCTCCCCGGGTCCCCCCTTTCCATCTCTCTCTTCATCTTCCTACCTCTCCTTCCCTTTATTTCTCTCCCTCTCTCCTGCATGCAGCTTGTTGTTATCTCACTGAGTCATGGTGACGTGGCTGTGGCTACCGTACCTAGCCTCGGGGCAGAGCAGAGCCAAGCAGGGGAGGGACACAGAGCAGAGCCAAGACGGGGAGGGACACAGAGCAGAGCCAAGACGGGGAGGGACACAGAGCAGAGCCAAGACGGGGAGGGACACAGAGCAGAGCCAAGCAGGGGAGGGACACAGAGCAGAGCCAAGACGGGGAGGGACACAGAGCAGAGCCAAGCAGGGGAGGGACACAGAGCAGAGCCAAGCAGGGGAGGGACACAGAGCAGAGCCAAGCAGGGGAGGGACACAGAGCAGAGCCAAGCAGGGGAGGGACACAGAGCAGAGCCAAGCAGGGGAGGGACACAGAGCAGAGCGAAGCAGGGGAGGGACACAGAGCAGAGCCAAGACGGGGAGGGACACAGAGCAGAGCGGGGACACAAAGAAGAGGAAGGACACAGAGCCCATGACCTCTCTATAAGCTCACACCAGAGTGCTGTGACAAGGCTCCAACAAGAGGGGAGCAAAACACCACCACTGACCCTCAATAGAAACAAAACACCACTGATCCTCAATAGAAACAAAACAACACCAATGACACTGTACAGAAACCATAGAGTGGGGGGTTGATGCTCTCTCAGACCAGGATTAGACTGTAAAAAAGACAGAGAGCCATCTATACACCATTCTACAGTCCATCTACTCCTCAGGCATTGTGCTCTTATCAATGGTGAAAGTGGAGAGGAGACAGTTTCAGAGAGAAATTGAATTGAATTGAGAGAGAGAGAGACAGACAGAGAGAAATTGAATTAAAAGAGAGAGAGAGAGAGAGAGAGAGACAAACAGACAGACAGACAGACAGACAGACAGAGAAATTGAATTGAAAGAGAGAGAGAGAGAGGGGGGGGGGGTATAAAGGGCTCAGTAAAAGCGCTCTGTCTGCCTGCCTGCCGCCTCCTCTTATCTATCTCTGTGTGTGACTGCTGCTATCTCTGAGAAGACTGCTGAGGTCCCTGTAGTCCACAGCACACTGCCTGCCTGTCTGTCTGTGTGTCTGTCTGAGCCGGCCGTGACAATACAATACACACAGGACGTCAGTAGTTTCTCCTCAGAGGCCCGCAGGCACAGCACAGACAGAGGTGGAGTACTCAGTGGGGGAAGGACATTATTCTACTTCTGATCTGTTTTGAAGTGTTCAAACAAACTGAATGTCAGGAATAGAACATAAAGAGACGTCTGTGATGAAATTCTAGAGCAGATCATAGATGTCATGAAACATCTATGGGTGTCAAACTCATCCACACACGATAAGATGAAGATAACTGTCTGGGAGGAATATTCATGACCCCACCTGTCCCATTATATTTAAGAAAATGGAATACTGTAGTTATTCAGGGCTAGGTTCTGGGGGAGGATGTTGGATCACAAAATCATGCCAACAAACCTGATGTATTTTTATCACATTTATATTTTTATCTAATGGACTAACAATCGCACTTGACTTTTTTCGCCCTCTTACTAGCTCGGACTATGCTGATAACTACTTTATTGAGGAAAACTGTACTTACTTCAAATCAAATCAAAGTTCATTTGTCACATGTGCCAAATACAACAGGTGTAGACCTTACAGTGAAATTCTTATTTACAAGCCCTTAAACAACAATGCAGTTTTAGAAAAATACTTCATGAAAGTATTTACTAAAATAAACTGAAGTAGAAAAGAAAGAAAAAAGAAAATAGAAAAATAACAAATAATTAAAGAGCTGCAGTAAAATAACAGTAACGAGGCTATATACAGAGGTTACCGGTACAGAGTCAATGTGGAGGCTATATACAGAGGTTACTGGTACAGAGTCAATGTGGAGGCTATATACAGGGGTTACTGGTACAGAGTCAATGTGGAGGCTATATACAGGGGTTACTGGTACAGAGTCAATGTGGAGGCTATATACAGGGGTTACTGGTACAGAGTCAATGTGGAGGCTATATACAGGGGTTACTGGTACAGAGTCAATGTGGAGGCTATATACAGAGGTTACTGGTACAGAGTCAATGTGGAGGCTATATACAGGGGGTACCGGTACAGAGTCAATGTGGAGGCTATATACAGGGGGTACCGGTACAGAGTCAATGTGGAGGCTATATACAGGGGGTACCAGTACAGAGTCAATGTGGAGGCTATATACAGGGGGTACCAGTACAGAGTCAATGTGGAGGCTATATACAGGGGGTACCGGTACAGAGTCAATGTGGAGGCTATATACAGGGGGTACCAGTACAGAGTCAATGTGTAGGCTATATACAGGGGGTACCGGTACAGAGTCAATGTGTAGGCTATATACAGGGGGTACCGGTACAGAGTCAATGTGTAGGCTATATACAGGGGGTACCGGTACAGAGTCAATGTGGAGGCTATATACAGGGGGTACCGGTACAGAGTCAATGTGGAGGCTATATACAGGGGGTACCGGTACAGAGTCAATGTGGAGGCTATATACAGGGGGTACCGGTACAGAGTCAATGTGGAGGCTATATACAGGGGGTACCGGTACAGAGTCAATGTGGAGGCTATATACAGGGGGTACCAGTACAGAGTCAATGTGGAGGCTATATAGAGGGGGTACCGGTACAGAGTCAATGTGGAGGCTATATACAGGGTGTTACGGTACAGAGTCAATGTGGAGGCTATATACAGGGGGCACCGGTACAGAGTCAATGTGGAGGCTATATACAGGGGGTACCGGTACAGAGTCAATGTGGAGGCTATATACAGGGTGTTACGGTACAGAGTCAATGTGGAGGCTATATACAGGGGTACCGGTACAGAGTCAATGTGGAGTCTATATACAGGGGTACCGGTACAGAGTCAATGTGGAGGCTATATACAGGGGGTACCGGTACAGAGTCAATGTGGAGGCTATATACAGGGGGTACCGGTACAGAGTCAATGTGGAGGCTATATACAGGGGGTACCGGTACAGAGTCAATGTGGAGGCTATATACAGGGGGTACCGGTACAGAGTCAATGTGGAGGCTATATACAGGGGGTACCGGTACAGAGTCAATGTGGAGGCTATATACAGGGGGTACCGGTACAGAGTCAATGTGGAGGCTATATACAGGGGGGTACCGATACAGAGTCAATGTGGAGGCTATATACAGGGGGTACCGGTACAGAGTCAATGTGGAGGCTATATACAGGGGGTACCGGTACAGAGTCAATGTGGAGGCTATATACAGGGGGTACCGGTACAGAGTCAATGTGGAGGCTATATACAGGGGGTACCAGTACAGAGTCAATGTGAAGGCTATATACAGGGGGTACCGGTACAGAGTCAATGTGGAGGCTATATACAGGGGGTACCGGTACAGAGTCAATGTGGAGGCTATATACAGGGGGTACCGGTACAGAGTCAATGTGGAGGCTATATACAGGGGGTACCGGTACAGAGTCAATGTGCGGGGGTACAGGTTAGTTGAGGTAATTGAGGTAATATGTACATGTAGGTAGAGGTAGTGACTATGCATAGATAATAAACAGAGTAGCAGCAGCTAAAAAATGTGGGTTGGGGGGGAGACGCTGCAAATAGTCCTGGTAGCCATTTGATTAGCTGTTCAGGAGTCTTATGGTTTGGGGATAGAAGCTGTTAAGAAGCCTCTTGGACCTAGACTTGGCACTCCAGTACCGCTGTGATATGTGGTTGTTCCATCCAGCCATCTTAAGATGAATGCACCAACTGTAAGTCACTCTGGATAAGAGAATCTGCTAAATGACTCAAATGTAAAGGCAAGGTGAAAGTTGTAATGCTCGATATCCAGATGCCTCTTGGCAGAATGACAGTGTGTGAGTAGAGGGTCTTACTTGAGTGTCTCGGCCAGGTAGAAGCTCTGCTGGACGTCATCATGGTTGGGGCTGGAGGCGTAGACGTCCCGCACTCCACTGTAGCCCCCCTCCACACGACAGTGCTTCTCCAGAGCCTGAGAGACACAGAGAGAACAGACAGTAGACGGGGGACAAGAACGTGAGAGCGGAGGGAGAAGTGTTGAGCTGACTCTGTTCTTATGTCAGTGTGTTGGAGATGTATGCACGGTGCTAGCTAGTTGCTGAGTAGGCATATTTCAATTCAGTGTGGCTGCTCTGCCTGGGGGTGGGGGGGGAGAGGAGAGGAGGGGAGGCTGCCTTAGGCACAATGACTCAGGGAGAAAACAGGGCTGATGAGGAAGGGGCTGGGGCTGCAGCGTTCACACATCCAGTCTGGCTGAACAAGGTGGAGGTACAATATCTGCAGGCAGGTAGAGAGGCAGGCTGATTTATGGCTAACACAAGGCCCATCATAAGTAATCTCATGTCATTAGTGGATACAATTACACAGCTCTGGGATCTGGGCAATCAACATTGCCACTGTTCTGTTCTGTTGCAG
The DNA here is from genome assembly GCF_029448725.1 of Salvelinus fontinalis. Taxonomy (NCBI): domain Eukaryota; kingdom Metazoa; phylum Chordata; class Actinopteri; order Salmoniformes; family Salmonidae; genus Salvelinus; species Salvelinus fontinalis. The sequence goes on from NC_074684.1 coordinate 21,054,911, forward strand.
CATGGCAATGATACAGCAGACGGGAGAGAGCGAGAGAGAGAGAGGGAGAGCAAAAGAGAGCACGAGAGATAGAGAGAGAGAAAGAAAGAGTCTCAGAGGTTTTGGAGACTCCTGCACTCAGAACTAGCCATGCGTAGACCTGAATGAGTCTACAGATCACAGTGAAGAGGGGTCTATTGGAATGCAGAGGCCTTTTCACTGTGATTTCAGGGGAAGTCTCTTCTCAGTGGAGGTTAAGAAGGGACAGAGTGACACAAACATGACAGGAAGGACTGTGGTGGGATAGTTATGATGAATGATGGGTACTGTAGTTTAGGCTTGGGTGGTATACCGTGTATCGGGGTATTTGTAAATAGCCACGGGATGATTTTTTAATACCGGACAATTTTCAATACATTTGAAATAACTGCAGTCAACTCGTGCAATGCGTTAGGAGATAAAGCAGATGGCGTTATTACGTAGTTCCCCAGAACAGTTGAGTCAGTCACGTGTTTGTTTGTAAATAGCACAACGGGAGAAAGCGGGGGCAGGTGAGTCCAGCTGTGTATTGTTTTAAATTGAAAGTCCACAGTGTTTTTTTGCTTCAATAGAGTGATCAAGGACGTGCAACTATAGTTTCCCTTCACAGGAAATACATTAGAGCAACACATTCGATATAAAATAACTTCATTTTCATCAGATGACAATAGAAGCGCCACACTATTTGCCTGGCAGAAACACAAGAAAATAAGCTTACAATGAAAAAGCAAGGTCATTTTAGAAAAAACGATGCATGGACATCGTATTTCAACTGTTCAGGCCAGAAAGAATGTAGCCAGCTACATTTCCTAATGGTTTGCTTAAGTTAATCTTGCATTTTAACAAAGAAAAATAGTCTGGCTACACTGAGAGAAGTAGTGGAGAAAAGAAGCTCCACATCAGTGGGAATGCTGTCTGCTGATAAAACGCCCGTTCGTGAATTCTTATCCGAGTTCAGAAGTGCAACTGAAGCACAAAATGAGTCTGAAACGGAACAGAAATGACAAGAAGCCTTTTAGATCTGTGTTTACAAAACGCAGCAAAATATTTCTTATACGTTTTATATTGTTTTGTGTGTAAACACAAAGCCTAGTTTAACTTGCTATCTAAGTAAGTGCCTCAATTAATAAGACGATGGGGCGTCATATTGTCTTAGCTTTCTGACATGTTTGAGAAGTCAAAGCCTTTTGGATGAGTTCCTCTGTCCAGTGTCTGTTCTTTTGCCCATCTTGATATTTTATTTTTATTGGCCAGTCTGAGATATGGCTTTTTCTTTGCAACTCTGCCTAGAAGGCCAGCATCCCGGAGTCGCCTCTTCACTGTTGATGTTGAGACTGGTGTTTGGGGCTACTATTTAATGAAGCTGCCAGTTGAGGACTTGTGAGGTGTCTGCTTCTCAAACTAGACACTCTAATGTACTTGTCCTCTTGCTCAGTTGTGCACCGGGGCCTCCCACTCCTCTTTTTACTCTGGTTAGAGACATTTTGCGCTGTTCTCTGAAGGGAGTAGTACACAGCGTTGTACGAGATTTTCAGTCCTTGGCAATTTCTCGCATGGAATAGCCTTCATTTCTCAGATCAAGAATAGACTGACGAGTTTCAGAAGAAAGTCCTTTGTTTCTGGCCATTTTGAGCCTGTAATCAAACCCACAAATGCTGATGCTCCAGATACTCAACTAGTCTACAGAAGGCCAGTTTTATTGCTTCTGTAATCAGAACAACAGTTTTCAGCTGTGCTAACATAATTGCAAAAGGGTTTTCTAATTATCAATTAGCCTTTTAAAATGATAAACTTGGATTAGCTAACACAACGTGCCATTGGAACACAGGAGTGACGATTGCTGATAATGGGCCTACGTACACCTATGTAGATATTCCATAAAAAAAGCTGCCGTTTCCAGGTACAATAGTCATTTACAACATTAACAATGTCTACACTGTATTTCTGATCAATTTGATGTTATTTTAATGGACAAAAAAAGTGATTTTCTTTCAAAAACAAGGACATTTCTAAGTGACCCCAAACTTTTAAACGGTAGTGTATAACTTTATGATCTGGATTGAATATCTTTGCAATTCGTTTATTTTCGTTTGCATATTTAGCTAGAAGCCGCTATGCAAATTCACTATTACCTGTGCAAATTTTGTTAGCATTTTGGTAATAGACGGCCAACAGGCTTTTTTTGGCGACCACTTGTGTACTAAGTCGGTAATACAGTAAATCCCGAGGTGAGAGAAGGACGGTATGACGATATGAAAATCTGGATACTGCCCAACCCTACTGTAGTTCTCACCTGCACGGCCTCCCAGCCCCACTCCCTGTACTTAGGGTCGTGGGTGAACCTCCACATGTACATGTAGGTCTCGATGACCTCTGGCCTCAGGATGAAGTACTTCTCGTTCTGCCGCGTGGCGATGGCCTCCACGCCTCCGTCAAACCTGAACGCCTCCGGGCCCAGCTTCAGGGCTATGACACGGGAACAAAGGAAGAAGACAACATGTCAACATAAAACTCAGCTCTAGGGGAAAATAAAGGACACAGAATGTCAAGAGAACCAAAAAAAACTCAACCTCAGTTCCTGGATGGAGCATGAACCCATGACATCATTTCACAGCCAAGAGACCAGATTATGAGAAAAGCAAAGTTCAAAGGTAAAGGGAGTTTGCCACGTGATTATGTGACAATTAACAGGGTTTAGGCCTATTGTTATTTCCTGTAATCCTTGTTTGATGAGAACTAGCACCTATGCACACAGCAGGCAGTGACTCAGCGGGGGGTAGGGGGAGAGGATGGAGGTGGGTTGGAGGTCAAATGGGGGAACAGGGGTGCTGTGGAGTTAGGCAGGGCCAGGGGATTACGCTGCTTCATAGAACCGTATTTTAATCTATTCTAGTGATGTACTCAGCCAGTTCTGTTGATAGAAAATTGATAGATAGTGATGGAGGAAAAAAATTGATAGTTGCATATCGGCATATAATCTTTTACGATATAGCGCATCGTTTTGACAATATTGCAATATTATTTTTGCACTAGTTTGTGTACCTGCACCAAAACCCCCAGTATTTTCCCTTCATAGCTTGTTCTCCATCTTCTTTTGAAATAAGGAGCCAATTCATTTTCAGAACTTAAATTTATATGACTGATCAAAATTAATTTTATCATAGCTCTCTCTTGTCCTTCTGCACCAAACACATGGTGAGCAATATACACTGCTCAAAAAAATAAAGGGAACACTTAAACAACACAATGTAACTCCAAGTCAATCACACTTCTGTGAAATCAAACTGTCCACTTAGGAAGCAACACTGATTGACAATACATTTCACATGCTATTGTGCAAATGGAATAGACAAAAGGTGGAAATTATAGGCAATTAGCAAGACACCCCCCAAAACAGGAGTGATTCTGCAGGTGGTGACCACAGACCACTTCTCAGTTCCTATGCTTCCTGGCTGATGTTTTGGTCACTTTTGAATGCTGGCGGTGCTCTCACTCAAGTGGTAGCATGAGACGGAGTCTACAACCCACACAAGTGGCTCAGGTAGTGCAGTTCATCCAGGATGACACATCAATGCGAACTGTGGCAAAAAGGTTTGCTGTGTCTGTCAGCGTAGTGTCCAGAGCATGCAGGCGCTACCAGGAGACAGGCCAGTACATCAGGAGACGTGGAGGAGGCCGTAGGAGGGCAACAACCCAGCAGCAGGACCGCTACCTCCGCCTTAGTGCAAGGAGGTGCACTGCCAGAGCCCTGCAAAATGACCTCCAGCAGGCCACAAATGTGCATGTGTCTGCTCAAACGGTCAGAAACAGACTCCATGAGGGTGGTATGAGGGCCCGACGTCCACAGGTGGGGGTTGTGCTTACAGCCCAACACCGTGCAGGACGTTTCGCATTTGCCAGAGAACACCAAGATTGGAAAATTCGCCACTGGCGCCCTGTGCTCTTCACAGATGAAAGCAGGTTCACACTGAGCACATGAGCACATGTGACAGACGTGACAGAGTCTGGAGACGCCGTGGAGAACGTTCTGCTGCCTGCAACATCCTCCAGCATGACCGGTTTGGCGATGGGTCAATCATGGTGTGGGGTGGCATTTCTTTGTGGGGCCGCACAGCCCTCCATGTGCTCGCCAGAGGTAGCCTGACTGCCATTAGGTACCGAGATGAGATCCTCAGACCCCTTGTGAGACCATATGCTGACACATGCACATTTGTGGCGTGCTGGAGGTCATTTTGCAGGGCTCTGGCAGTGCACCTCCTTGCACTAAGGCGGAGGTACCGGTCCTGCTGCTGGGTTGTTGCCCTCCTACGGCCTCCTCCACGTCTCCTGATGTACTGGCCTGTCTCCTGGTAGCGCCTGCATGCTCTGGACCATACGCTGACAGACACAGCAAACCTTTTTGCCACAGTTCGCATTGATGTGCCATCCTGGATGAACTGCACTACCTGAGCCACTTGTGTGGGTTGTAGACTCCGTCTCATGCTACCACTAGAGTGAGAGCACCGCCAGCATTCAAAAGTGACCAAAACATCAGCCAGGAAGCATAGGAACTGAGAAGTGGTCTGTGGTCACCACCTGCAGAATCACTCCTGTTTTGGGGGGTGTCTTGCTAATTGCCTATAATTTCCACCTTTTGTCTATTCCATTTGCACAACAGCATGTGAAATTTATTGTCAATAAGTGTTGCTTCCTAAGTGGACAGTTTGATTTCACAGAAGTGTGATTGACTTGGAGTTACATTGTGTTGTTTAAGTGTTCCTTTTATTTTTTTGAGCAGTGTATTTGGAACATCGAATCACAATACATATAGTATTGGTACGTAAGTATCGTGATAATATTGTATTGTGAGGTCCCTGGCAATCCCAGCCCTAATAGATTTCCTGATGGTCAATCCGGACCAGAGGAAGTGAGAGAGGAGACCCTCTAACTCAGACTAACCTGGCTGACACTATGCTCTGTCTACCCAGCAGCCCTTCTGGCCTCAGAGAAAACCAGGCTCAACGGCTCCTGAAGAGGAGTGTGTCTGTGTGCGTGCGTGGTGCGTGAGTGAGTGAGTGAGTGAGTGAGTGAGTGAGTGAATGAGTGAGTGAGTGAGTGAGTGAGTGAGAGAGAGAGACAGTGAGTGTCCTGTTGTTGACTCCCACACCTCCTTTTGTCTAGGCTTCAGAACTAATACGGTCTCACCTGGGAGGGAGAGAGTTTTAGACTAAAAAAAAGGTAAGGCTTTAGAGAGTAATGCCAGGTACTATGATCTTGCAGAGCGGAGCTACAGTATTAGTATATGACTGACACAATATCTAAAGGAGGTATATGAAATAGAGAGACACTTTACAGAGACGGGGTAAGCAACTCTGGATCTGAAGGGCTGCAGTGTGTACAGGATTTTGTTCCAGCCAAGCATTAACTCACCTGATTCAACTAATCACAGCCTAATCTGAAGATTAGCTGGAATAGTTGAATCAGGTGTCTTCAAGCAGAATACAAACAAAAGCCTGTACACACTTGGACCCCGTTGCCTACCAGTGCTGTGTAGAGGGAGACACGGAGACTGATGTTCCCCAGACGACGGGGTCAGTCAGTAAGACTCACTGGTGCGGGCGTAGGACTCGTGGCAGGTGCGGGCAATCTCTGAGGCCTGCTCCATCTGGTGACCCGTCTTGTCCTCGGGCGCTCCGTCCGCCCCCAGGGCGATCATGCCCCCGGCGAAGCACGTCAGGTGACCCATCTTGTGCTCCAGCAGCCCGCCCTTCCACTCAGCGATGTACATCAGGCCACCGCTGGACTTTCTCATCAAACTGGTCTCAATGGCCTGGAAGACAATGACAAGAACGGAAGACAGATGAGCACTCTATCCACTCGCAGTCCCAGACAAGAGCCATTCCCCTGCAAATGGAGTAGACCCTTCCGGAACATGAATAACTACTGCCCAAATAGCATTGTTAAGCTTGATGAAGCTGCTGTTGCAGGAAAACTAGGGGTCCGAGCTGGTCACCAGCCACTGTTATCTATTTTCTGGGGCGGCGTGGACTCAAAGTTCCTATTTGTCCCTGACATTTACACATACACACAAGGGCCACTTTACCCAGAGATATCCTCAAATGGCAGGCGTGTCCCACCCACAGTGAGACATGACACCAGGAGGTGCCATTCAGAACAACGGGTGGCCCCTCTCTCCCACTAGCCACACAGCAGGTGTCCAATACGGTACCATCCCATGACTGACAGACAAAACAAAGTTATTACAGAAATAAATGGGCCATTATTGATGTAGAGAAAGATATAAAACTACCTTTCAACATAGGGAATAAATAACCGCAGCTAAGACGAGTCGACGGCATGCTGAAACGCACACTATTACAGGTGCATTCTCTGATACGCCTAATTGATCATCGCTTCATTTGGCATATTTCTTTTCATATTCATTGGGTTTGCTTTTCTCCTGCTGGGGGAAGACCTAAGAAAACAAAATATGGCAACTCTCCTGAGAGTAATGACATTTTTAAAAGATGATTCAGATCTGTGCTTTTGCAGTGACATCATGTAAATGGGCCGTGTTTAGGCGGCTGGGCATTATACGCCACGATCCGCCTCAGAAAACCAGCTGATTAATATTCCCCTAAGCTGGCTATTTCATTTCCTTTGGTCTCTTTAAAGGCAGCCTATATTCTGTTTAGCAACAGCGAGCCTGACAGACAAATAGACCTGGGCTGGGCCAGTACAGGAGCAGATAGACAGAGGCAGACAGCAGCACATCTTGTTCAGCGTCTCTTCTCATTGGGGGGGGGGGGACAAAGAGACAGAGACAGAGAGAGAGAGAGAATGTAGGCCAGGCCGGCACTGAGGCGAGGATGCCAAGGAGCCATTAATAAGAGAACAGCGTCTGTCCTAACCGCCTGCCTCACAGTCTGCCTGACCCAAATAGAGGATGGCATGGCGTGGCCATGGGGACCCTCTCGCTGTGGGTGACCTGCTTGTGGTGATGGCAGGCGGACGGACGGGCGGGCGGGTAGATAGGCAGGTGTGGTGGGGAAACAAGGCTGTCTGGGAGGGGACTTGAGGAGGGAGGGTAATATCCTGGAGTAGTCTGGGTCCTTGTGGACCTCTGCACAGAGAGAAACATCTTTATCTCCCACAGGACAGGCTGCTTGGCTCTAATGAAACAGAGAATTGAGCTAGCAGCAGTCAGAGCCCATTCCACTAGACAGAGCTCTGAGTCTGGCTGCCCCCCCATCCACTGACAGCCTCCTACTTGAACCATCTCCTGTGGAGTGCAGTTTGTACTACACTCAGAAATAGACAACTCCTACCTGGCGTAGCATGCTTCAAATTCAGACTCCAACCCATACTTTTATTGATTTCTGACTCTGACTGTTCACAGTAATGGAAGAAATGTAACTGTTGTTGACACACAGACAAAAGCTTTCAATCGAGGTCGAAAGAGCCTTTTGACAAGGTATAGTCAGCGCTTCAGATAGTGCTGGTACTGTAGCCATTAATCTCAGTAAGACAGGAGAAAAGCTGAGGAGAGAAGACAAGAGGAGAGGAGCGGAGGGGGAGTAGAAAGGAGAGGGGAGATGAGCGGAGGGGGAGTAGAAAGGAGAGGGGAGAGGAGCGGAGGGGGAGTAGAAAGGAGAGGGGAGAGGAGCGGAGGGGGAGTAGAAAGGAGAGGGGAGAGGAGCGGAGGGGGAGTAGAAAGGAGAGGGGAGAGGAGCGGAGGGGGAGTAGAAAGGAGAGGGGAGAGGAGCGGAGGGGGAGTAGAAAGGAGAGGGGAGAGGAGCGGAGGGGGAGTAGAAAGGAGAGGGGAGAGGAGCGGAGGGGGAGTAGAAAGGAGAGAGGAGAGGAGCGGAGGGGGAGTAGAAAGGAGCGGAGGGGGAATAGAAAGGAGAGGGGAGAGGAGCGGAGGGGGAGTAGAAAGGAGAGGGGAGAGGAGCGGAGGGGGAGTAGAAAGGAGAGGGGAGAGGAGTGGAGGGGGAGTAGAAAGGAGAGGGGAGAGGAGTGGAGGGGGAGAGGAGCGGAGGGGGAGTAGAAAGGAGAGGGGAGAGGAGTGGAGGGGGAGTAGAAAGGAGAGGGGAGAGGAGTGGAGGGGGAGTAGAAAGGAGAGGGGAGAGGAGTGGAGGGGGAGAGGAGCGGAGGGGGAGTAGAAAGGAGAGGGGAGAGGAGTGGAGGGGGAGTAGAAAGGAGAGGGGAAAGGAGTGGAGGGGGAGTAGAAAGGAGAGGGGAGAGGAGTGGAGGGGGGGTAGAAAGGAGAGGGGAGAGGAGTGGAGGGGGGGTAGAAAGGAGAGGGGAGAGGAGTGGAGGGGGAGTAGAAAGGAGAGGGGAGAGGAGCGGAGGGGGAGTAGAACGGAGAGGGGAGAGGAGCGGAGGGGGAGTAGAAAGGAGAGGGGAGAGGAGCGGAGGGGGAGTAGAAAGGAGAGGGGAGAGGAGCGGAGGGGGAGTAGAAAGGAGAGGGGAGAGGAGCAGAGGGGGAGTAGAAAAGAGAGGGGAGAGGAGCGGAGGGGGAGTAGAAAGGAGAGGGGAGAGCAGCGGAGGGGGAGTAGAAAGGAGAGGGGAGAGGAGCGGAGGGGGAGTAGAAAGGAGAGGGGAGAGGAGTGGAGGGGGAGAGGAGCGGAGGGGGAGTAGAAAGGAGAGGAGAGAGGAGTGGAGGGGGAGTAGAAAGGAGAGGGGAGAGGAGCGGAGGGGGAATAGAAAGGAGAGGGGAGAGGAGCGGAGGGGGAGTAGAAAGGAGAGGGGAGAGGAGCGGAGGGGGAGTAGAAAGGAGAGGGGAGAGGAGTGGAGGGGGAGTAGAAAGGAGAGGGGAGAGGAGTGGAGGGGGAGAGGAGCGGAGGGGGAGTAGAAAGGAGAGGAGAGAGGAGTGGAGGGGGAGTAGAAAGGAGAGGGGAGAGGAGTGGAGGGGGAGTAGAAAGGAGAGGGGAGAGGAGTGGAGGGGGAGTAGAAAGGAGAGGGGAGAGGAGTGGAGGGGGAGTAGAAAGGAGAGGGGAGAGGAGTGGAGGGGGAGTAGAAAGGAGAGGGGAGAGGAGTGGAGGGGGAGAGGAGCGGAGGGGGAGTAGAAAGGAGAGGGGAGAGCAGCGGAGGGGGAGTAGAAAGGAGAGGGGAGAGGAGCGGAGGGGGAGTAGAAAGGAGAGGGGAGAGGAGTGGAGGGGGAATAGAAAGGATAGGGGAGAGGAGCGGAGGGGGAGTAGAAAGGAGAGGGGAGAGGAGCGGAGGGCGAGTAGAAAGGAGAGGGGAGAGGAGTGGAGGGGGAGTAGAAAGGAGAGGGGAGAGGAGTGGAGGGGGAGAGGAGCGGAGGGGGAGTAGAAAGGAGAGGAGAGAGGAGTGGAGGGGGAGTAGAAAGGAGAGGGGAGAGGAGTGGAGGGGGAGTAGAAAGGAGAGGGGAGAGGAGTGGAGGGGGAGTAGAAAGGAGAGGGGAGAGGAGTGGAGGGGGAGTAGAAAGGAGAGGGGAGAGGAGTGGAGGGGGAGTAGAAAGGAGAGGGGAGAGGAGAGGAGGGGGAGAAGAAAGGAGAGGGGAGAGGAGTGGAGGGGGAGAGAGGAGAGGGGAGAGGAGCGGAGGGGGAGTAGTAAGGAGAGGGGAGAGGAGTGGAGGGGGAGTAGAAAGGAGAGGGGAGAGGAGTGGAGGGGGAGTAGAAAGGAGAGGGGAGAGGAGTGGAGGGGGAGAGGAGCGGAGGGGGAGTAGAAAGGAGAGGAGAGAGGAGTGGAGGGGGAGTAGAAAGGAGAGGGGAGAGGAGTGGAGGGGGAGTAGAAAGGAGAGGGGAGAGGAGTGGAGGGGGAGTAGAAAGGAGAGGGGAGAGGAGTGGAGGGGGAGTAGAAAGGAGAGGGGAGAGGAGTGGAGGGGGAGTAGAAAGGAGAGGGGAGAGGAGAGGAGGGGGAGAAGAAAGGAGAGGGGAGAGGAGCGGAGGGGGAGAGAGGAGAGGGGAGAGGAGCGGAGGGGGAGTAGTAAGGAGAGGGGAGAGGAGTGGAGGGGGAGTAGAAAGGAGAGGGGAGAGGAGTGGAGGGGGGATAGGAGCGGAGGGGGAGTAGAAAGGAGAGGGGAGAGGAGCGGAGGGGGAGTAGAAAGGAGAGGGGAGAGGAGTGGAGGGGGAGAGGAGTGGAGGGGGAGTAGAAAGGAGAGGGGAGAGGAGTGGAGGGGGAGTAGAAAGGAGAGGGGAGAGGAGTGGAGGGGGAGTAGAAAGGAGAGGGGAGAGGAGTGGAGGGGGAGTAGAAAGGAGAGGGGAGAGGAGTGGAGGGGGAGTAGAAAGGAGAGGGGAGAGGAGCGGAGGGGGAGTAGAAAGGAGAGGGGAGAGGAGCGGAGGGGGAGTAGAAAGGAGAGGGGAGAGGAGCGGAGGGGGAGTAGAAAGGAGAGGGGAGAGGAGGGGAGGGGGAGTAGAAAGGAGAGGGGAGAGGAGCGGAGGGGGAGTAGAAAGGAGAGGGGAGAGGAGTGGAGGGGGAGAGAGGAGAGGGGAGAGGAGCGGAGGGGGAGTAGAAAGGAGAGGGGAGAGGAGTGGAGGGGGAGTAGAAAGGAGAGGGGAGAGGAGTGGAGGGGGAGAGGAGCGGAGGGGGAGTAGAAAGGAGAGGGGAGAGGCGTGGAGGGGGAGTAGAAAGGAGAGGGGAGAGGAGTGGAGGGGGAGAGAGGAGAGGGGAGAGGAGCGGAGGGGGAGTAGAAAGGAGAGGGGAGAGGAGTGGAGTGGGAGTAGAACGGAGAGGGGAGAGGAGTGGAGGGGGAGAGGAGTGGAGGGGGAGTAGAAAGGAGAGGGGAGAGGAGTGGAGGGGAAGTAGAAAGGAGAGGGGAGAGGAGTGGAGGGGGAGAGGAGTGGAGGGGGAGTAGAAAGGAGAGGGGAGAGGAGTGGAGGGGGAGAGAGGAGAGGGGAGAGGAGTGGGGGGAGTAGAAAGGAGAGGTGAGAGGAGTGGAGGGGGAGAGGAGAGGAGTGGAGGGGGAGTAGAAAGGAGAGGGGAGAGGAGTGGAGGGGGAGTAGAAAGGAGAGGGGAGAGGAGTGGAGGGGGAGTAGAAAGGAGATGGGAGAGGAGTGGAGGGGGAGTAGAAAGGAGATGGGAGAGGAGTGGAGGGGGAGTAGAAAGGAGAGGGGAGAGGAGTGGAGTGGGAGTAGAACGGAGAGGGGAGTGGAGGGGGAGTAGAAAGGAGAGGGGAGAGTAGTGGAGGGGGAGTAGAAAGGAGAGGGGAGAGGAGTGGAGGGGGAGTAGAAAGGAGAGGGGAGAGGAGTGGAGGGGGAGTAGAAAGGAGATGGGAGAGGAGTGGAGGGGGAGTAGAAAGGAGAGGGGAGAGGAGTGGAGTGGGAGTAGAACGGAGAGGGGAGTGGAGGGGGAGTAGAAAGGAGAGGGGAGAGTAGTGGAGGGGGAGAGAGGAGAGGAAAGAAGAGTGTTGGCTAGGTTTCTGGAGGGGTTTACCTGCAGAGCTTCGTAGTAGAGCTTCTTGCCCTCCTCGTCTGTCTTGTCCGACATCAGCCAGGCCTTGAGGAGGTACTCATAGAAGCTGTCTCCCAGGCCGCCCACTGACACATGATCTACAGGACAGACACAACAGATTAGAGGATCATGCTGGGGTCTGGCTAATAGACCTACTCTCATCCCGTTAGCACCCCCCCACCTCCTTCCTCCCATTCCCTTCCTCCTTCCTTCTTCCTCCGTGGCCTGCTTCACCTCAGGATGATGTATGGCCCAATGATGCTGGCCATAATCTCACCACCCTCGAGGCTGATTACACAGGAAGGTGACCCCTAAATGCCTGCTCAGCCTCAGCGATAAAGGGACGTGTCTGGCATAGGCCAGGTCGAGGGGACAGGGACGGGAATGGGGACAAAACCCAACAAAGCTACAACAGTAATGTGATTAGACTTCTTTGATGGCTGATGTATTGAAGATGTATGCAGAGGAGAGATTGTTCTTCTGATGAGTTTATCAGCTCCCCCAGGCATGTCGCTGTCACTGTCACTGTGCGTGTGTGTGTGTTTGTGTACACCTGTAAGCGTGTGTAAAAGAGGGAGAATGTGAATGTGTGCACATCTGTCTGTGACTGATCTGTGCATCTAGTCTGTGCATTTACATGACAGAGAATGTGTGTGTGTGTGTGTGTGTGCGTGCGTGCGTGCGTGTATCGAGCAATACCACAATGTGATAAAAAGACGAGGGTCTGTGCACACAGAGACGTTCAGTGCGGTGAGGGTCTGTGCACACAGAGACGTTCAGTGCGGTGAGGGGCTGTGCACACAGAGACATTCAGTGCGGTGAGGGTCTGTGCACACAGAGACGTTCAGTGCGGTGAGGGTCTGTGCACACAGAGACATTCAGTGCGGTGAGGGGCTGTGCACACAGAGACATTCAGTGCGGTGAGGGGCTGTGCACACAGAGACATTCAGTGCGGTGAGGGGCTGTGCACACAGAGACATTCAGTGCGGTGAGGGGCTGTGCACACAGAGACATTCAGTGCGGTGAGGGGCTGTGCACACAGAGACATTCAGTGCGGTGAGGGGCTGTGCACACAGAGACATTCAGTGCGGTGAGGGGCTGTGCACACAGAGACATTCAGTGCGATGAGGGGCTGTGCACACAGAGACATTCAGTGCGGTGAGGGGCTGTGCACACAGAGACATTCAGTGCGGTGAGGGGCTGTGCACACAGAGACATTCAGTGCGGTGAGGGGCTGTGCACACAGAGACATTCAGTGCGGTGAGGGGCTGTGCACACAGAGACATTCAGTGCGGTGAGGGGCTGTGCACACAGAGACATTCAGTGCGGTGAGGGGCTGTGCACACAGAGACATTCAGTGCGATGAGGGGCTGTGCACACAGAGACATTCAGTGCGGTGAGGGGCTGTGCACACAGAGACATTCAGTGCGGTGAGGGGCTGTGCACACAGAGACATTCAGTGCGGTGAGGGGCTGTGCACACAGAGACATTCAGTGCGGTGAGGGGCTGTGCACACAGAGACATTCAGTGCGGTGAGGGGCTGTGCACACAGAGACATTCAGTGCGGTGAGGGGCTGTGCACACAGAAACATTCAGTGCGGTGAGGGGCTGTGCACACAGAAACATTCAGTGCGGTGAGGTGCTGTGCTTTGTGCTGCGCCGGTGATGGGGTTGTACTCTCCTGTCCACTTCACCATCTGAGAAATGAGTCTCCAGGGTCTGGGAGAGAGCCCCAGCCAAGCCACTATCTTTGTCATATTGATTGTCATGCCCCTCATACATATGTATATGTCATTAACAGCCACAGAGTTGTTTGGGAGATGGAGATGAGACTCCAGCAGGAATAAAGGCGACAGGACAGAGCGCCAGAGGTAGAGGTTTAGAATGTTGCCTTAGCCCTTATAGGGGCTGTACTTTCTGGCTAACTGGGGTCGTTTTGAGCCTGTCTGACTCAATGCCATAAGGGTAAACAGGTCAGAGAGGGAACACAAGGTCAAGGATCTGATCATGGCTCTATCTGATTGACAACACACACTAACATAAAAAATATGAGCGGGAGAGGCTGTGGACCTGGAAAACAGGTTGAATGTGTGTGTCTGACTGAGGTTGCTGGGAGAGACATGGCGGTGGCAGGTCCTCTCCAGGCTGCTGACTGACACCTCTGTGTAGGTGACTTGGGGACGTTATCACATCATGAGTATGAGGTGTGTGGAGGTGTGTGTGATAGCTTGTGTGTGTGTATTTGTTGTGTGAGTAAATGTGCATCACCTGGTAGACGTCTAGTGATGGCTGTTCAACAGTTTGATGGTCTGGTAATAGAAGCTGTTCAACAGTTTGATGGTCTGGTAATAGAAGCTGTTCAACAGTCTGATGGTCTGGTAATAGAAGCTGTTCAACAGTTTGATGGTCTGGTAATAGAAGCTGTTCAACAGTCTGATGGTGATAGAAGCTGTTCAACAGTCTGATGGTCTGGTAATAGAAGCTGTTCAACAGTTTGATGGTCTGGTAATAGAAGCTGTTCAACAGTCTGACGGTCTGGTAATAGAAGCTGTTCAACAGTCTGATGGTCCGGTAATAGAAGCTGTTCAACAGTCTGATGGTTCGGTAATAGAAGCTGTTCAACAGTCTGATGGTTCGGTAATAGAAGCTGTTCAACAGTCTGATGGTCCGGTAATAGAAGCTGTTCAACAGTCTGATGGTCTGGTAATAGAAGCTGTTTAACAGTCTGATGGTCTGGTGATAGAAGCTGTTCAACAGTCTGATGGTCTGGTGATAGAAGCTGTTCAACAGTCTGATGGTCTGGTGATAGAAGCTGTTCAACAGTCTGATGGTCTGGTGATAGAAGCTGTTCAACAGTCTGATGGTCTGGTGATAGAATCTGTTCAACAGTCTGATGGTCTGGTGATAGAATCTGTTCAACAGTCTGATGGTCTGGTAATAGAAGCTGTTCAACAGTCTGATGGTAATAGAAGCTGTTCAACAGTCTGATGGCCTGGTAATAGAAGCTGTTCAACAGTCTGATGGTCTGGTAATAGAAGCTGTTCAACAGTCTGATGGTCTGGTGATAGAATCTGTTCAACAGTCTGATGGTCTGGTAATAGAAGCTGTTCAACAGTCTGATGGTAATAGAGGCTGTTCAACAGTCTGATGGTCTGGTGATAGAAGCTGTTCAACAGTCTGATGGTCTGGTGATAGAAGCTGTTCAACAGTCTGATGGTCTGGTGATAGAATCTGTTCAACAGTCTGATGGTCTGGTGATAGAAGCTGTTCAACAGTCTGATGGTCTGGTAATAGAAGCTGTTCAACAGTCTGATGGTCTGGTAATAGAAGCTGTTCAACAGTCTGATGGTCTGGTAATAGAAGCTGTTCAACAGTCTGATGGTTCGGTGATAGAAGCTGTTCAACAGTCTGATGGTCTGGTAATAGAAGCTGTTCAACAGTCTGATGGCCTGTTAATAGAAGCTGTTCAACAGTCTGATGGTAATAGAAGCTGTTCAACAGTCTGATGGTCTGGTAATAGAAGCTGTTCAACAGTCTGATGGTAATAGAAGCTGTTCAACAGTCTGATGGTCTGTTGATAGAAGCTGTTCAACAGTCTGATGGTAATATAAGCTGTTCAACAGTCTGATGGTCTGGTAATATAAGCTGTTTAACAGTCTGATGGTGATAGAAGCTGTTCAACAGTCTGATGGTGATAGAAGCTGTTCAACAGTCTGATGGTCTGGTAATATAAGCTGTTCAACAGTCTGATGGTCTGGTGATAGAAGCTGTTCAACAGTGACAGTCTGGTAATAGAAGCTGTTCAACAGTCTGATGGTCTGGTAATATAAGCTGTTCAACAGTCTGATGGTCTGGTAATAGAAGCTGTTCAACAGTCTGATGGTCTGGTAATAGAAGCTGTTCAACAGTCTGATGGTCTGGTGATAGAAGCTGTTCAACAGTCTGATGGTCTGGTGATAGAAGCTGTTCAACAGTCTGATGGTCTGGTAATAGAAGCTGTTCAACAGTCTGATGGTCTGGTGATAGAAGCTGTTCAACAGTCTGATGGTCTGGTGATAGAAGCTGTTCAACAGTCTGATGGTCTGGTGATAGAAGCTGTTCAACAGTCTGATGGTCTGGTAATAGAAGCTGTTCAACAGTCTGATGGTCTGGTAATAGAAGCTGTTCAACAGTCTGATGGTCTGGTAATAGAAGCTGTTCAACAGTCTGATGGTCTGGTGATAGAAGCTGTTCAACAGTCTGATGGTTCGGTAATAGAAGCTGTTCAACAGTCTGATGGTCTGGTAATAGAATCTGTTTAACAGTCTGATGGTCTGGTAATAGAATCTGTTTAACAGTCTGATGGTCTGGTAATAGAATCTGTTTAACAGTCTGATGGTCTGGTAATAGAAGCTGTTTAACAGTTTGATGGTCTGGTGATAGAAGCTGTTCAACAGTCTGATGGTCTGGTAATATAAGCTGTTCAACAGTCTGATGGCCTGTTAATAGAAGCTGTTCAACAGTCTGATGGTAATAGAAGCTGTTCAACAGTCTGATGGTCTGGTAATAGAAGCTGTTCAACAGTCTGATGGTAATAGAAGCTGTTCAACAGTCTGATGGTCTGGTAATATAAGCTGTTCAACAGTCTGATGGCCTGTTAATAGAAGCTGTTCAACAGTCTGATGGTAATAGAAGCTGTTCAACAGTCTGATGGTCTGGTGATAGAAGCTGTTCAACAGTCTGATGGTAATAGAAGCTGTTCAACAGTCTGATGGTCTGGTAATATAAGCTGTTCAACAGTCTGATGGTAATAGAAGCTGTTCAACAGTCTGATGGTCTGTTGATAGAAGCTGTTCAACAGTCTGATGGTAATATAAGCTGTTCAACAGTCTGATGGTCTGGTAATATAAGCTGTTTAACAGTCTGATGGTGATAGAAGCTGTTCAACAGTCTGATGGTGATAGAAGCTGTTCAACAGTCTGATGGTGATAGAAGCTGTTCAACAGTCTGATGGTCTGGTAATATAAGCTGTTCAACAGTCTGATGGTCTGGTGATAGAAGCTGTTCAACAGTGACAGTCTGGTAATAGAAGCTGTTCAACAGTCTGATGGTCTGGTAATATAAGCTGTTCAACAGTCTGATGGTCTGGTAATAGAAGCTGTTCAACAGTCTGATGGTCTGGTAATAGAAGCTGTTCAACAGTCTGATGGTCTGGTGATAGAAGCTGTTCAACAGTCTGATGGTCTGGTGATAGAAGCTGTTCAACAGTCTGATGGTCTGGTAATAGAAGCTGTTCAACAGTCTGATGGTCTGGTGATAGAAGCTGTTCAACAGTCTGATGGTCTGGTGATAGAAGCTGTTCAACAGTTTGATGGTCTGGTGATAGAAGCTGTTCAACAGTCTGATGGTAATTTACATTTACATTTAAGTCGTTTAGCAGACGCTCTTATCCAGAGCGACTTACAATTACATACATTCATACTTTTTTGTACTGGCCCCCCGTGGGAATCGAACCCACAACCCTGGCGTTGCAAGCGCCATGCTCTACCAACTGAGCTGTTCAACAGTCTGATGGTCTGGTGATAGAAGCTGTTCAACAGTCTGATGGTTCGGTAATAGAAGCTGTTCAACAGTTTGATGGTCTGGTGATAGAAGCTGTTCAACAGTCTGATGGTAATAGAAGCTGTTCAACAGTCTGACGGTCTGGTAATAGAAGCTGTTCAACAGTCTGATGGTCTGGTAATAGAAGCTGTTCAACAGTCTGATGGTTCGGTAATAGAAGCTGTTCAACAGTCTGATGGTCTGGTGATAGAATCTGTTCAACAGTCTGATGGTCTGGTAATAGAAGCTGTTCAACAGTCTGATGGTAATAGAAGCTGTTCAACAGTCTGATGGCCTGGTAATAGAAGCTGTTCAACAGTCTGATGGTCTGGTAATAGAAGCTGTTCAACAGTCTGATGGTCTGGTGATAGAATCTGTTCAACAGTCTGATGGTCTGGTAATAGAAGCTGTTCAACAGTCTGATGGTAATAGAGGCTGTTCAACAGTCTGATGGTCTGGTGATAGAAGCTGTTCAACAGTCTGATGGTCTGGTGATAGAAGCTGTTCAACAGTCTGATGGTCTGGTGATAGAATCTGTTCAACAGTCTGATGGTCTGGTGATAGAAGCTGTTCAACAGTCTGATGGTCTGGTGATAGAAGCTGTTCAACAGTCTGATGGTCTGGTAATAGAAGCTGTTCAACAGTCTGATGGTCTGGTAATAGAAGCTGTTCAACAGTCTGATGGTCTGGTAATAGAAGCTGTTCAACAGTCTGATGGTTCGGTGATAGAAGCTGTTCAACAGTCTGATGGTCTGGTAATAGAAGCTGTTCAACAGTCTGATGGCCTGTTAATAGAAGCTGTTCAACAGTCTGATGGTAATAGAAGCTGTTCAACAGTCTGATGGTCTGGTAATAGAAGCTGTTCAACAGTCTGATGGTAATAGAAGCTGTTCAACAGTCTGATGGTCTGTTGATAGAAGCTGTTCAACAGTCTGATGGTAATATAAGCTGTTCAACAGTCTGATGGTCTGGTAATATAAGCTGTTTAACAGTCTGATGGTGATAGAAGCTGTTCAACAGTCTGATGGTGATAGAAGCTGTTCAACAGTCTGATGGTCTGGTAATATAAGCTGTTCAACAGTCTGATGGTGATAGAAGCTGTTCAACAGTCTGATGGTGATAGAAGCTGTTCAACAGTCTGATGGTCTGGTAATATAAGCTGTTTAACAGTCTGATGGTGATAGAAGCTGTTCAACAGTCTGATGGTGATAGAAGCTGTTCAACAGTCTGATGGTGATAGAAGCTGTTCAACAGTCTGATGGTAATAGAAGCTGTTCAACAGTCTGATGGTCTGGTGATAGAAGCTGTTCAACAGTGACAGTCTGGTAATAGAAGCTGTTCAACAGTCTGATGGTCTGGTAATAGAAGCTGTTCAACAGTCTGATGGTCTGGTAATAGAAGCTGTTCAACAGTCTGATGGTCTGGTAATAGAAGCTGTTCAACAGTCTGATGGTCTGGTGATAGAAGCTGTTCAACAGTCTGATGGTCTGGTAATAGAAGCTGTTCAACAGTCTGATGGTCTGGTAATAGAAGCTGTTCAACAGTCTGATGGTCTGGTGATAGAAGCTGTTCAACAGTCTGATGGTTCGGTAATAGAAGCTGTTCAACAGTCTGATGGTCTGGTAATAGAATCTGTTTAACAGTCTGATGGTCTGGTAATAGAATCTGTTTAACAGTCTGATGGTCTGGTAATAGAATCTGTTTAACAGTCTGATGGTCTGGTAATAGAAGCTGTTTAACAGTTTGATGGTCTGGTGATAGAAGCTGTTCAACAGTCTGATGGTCTGGTAATATAAGCTGTTCAACAGTCTGATGGCCTGTTAATAGAAGCTGTTCAACAGTCTGATGGTAATAGAAGCTGTTCAACAGTCTGATGGTCTGGTAATAGAAGCTGTTCAACAGTCTGATGGTAATAGAAGCTGTTCAACAGTCTGATGGTCTGGTAATATAAGCTGTTCAACAGTCTGATGGCCTGTTAATAGAAGCTGTTCAACAGTCTGATGGTAATAGAAGCTGTTCAACAGTCTGATGGTCTGGTAATAGAAGCTGTTCAACAGTCTGATGGTAATAGAAGCTGTTCAACAGTCTGATGGTCTGGTAATATAAGCTGTTCAACAGTCTGATGGTAATAGAAGCTGTTCAACAGTCTGATGGTCTGTTGATAGAAGCTGTTCAACAGTCTGATGGTAATATAAGCTGTTCAACAGTCTGATGGTCTGGTAATATAAGCTGTTTAACAGTCTGATGGTGATAGAAGCTGTTCAACAGTCTGATGGTGATAGAAGCTGTTCAACAGTCTGATGGTGATAGAAGCTGTTCAACAGTCTGATGGTCTGGTAATATAAGCTGTTCAACAGTCTGATGGTCTGGTGATAGAAGCTGTTCAACAGTGACAGTCTGGTAATAGAAGCTGTTCAACAGTCTGATGGTCTGGTAATATAAGCTGTTCAACAGTCTGATGGTCTGGTAATAGAAGCTGTTCAACAGTCTGATGGTCTGGTAATAGAAGCTGTTCAACAGTCTGATGGTCTGGTGATAGAAGCTGTTCAACAGTCTGATGGTCTGGTGATAGAAGCTGTTCAACAGTCTGATGGTCTGGTAATAGAAGCTGTTCAACAGTCTGATGGTCTGGTGATAGAAGCTGTTCAACAGTCTGATGGTCTGGTGATAGAAGCTGTTCAACAGTTTGATGGTCTGGTGATAGAAGCTGTTCAACAGTCTGATGGTAATTTACATTTACATTTAAGTCGTTTAGCAGACGCTCTTATCCAGAGCGACTTACAATTACATACATTCATACTTTTTTGTACTGGCCCCCCGTGGGAATCGAACCCACAACCCTGGCGTTGCAAGCGCCATGCTCTACCAACTGAGCTGTTCAACAGTCTGATGGTCTGGTGATAGAAGCTGTTCAACAGTTTGATGGTCTGGTGATAGAAGCTGTTCAACAGTCTGATGGTAATAGAAGCTGTTCAACAGTCTGACGGTCTGGTAATAGAAGCTGTTCAACAGTCTGATGGTCTGGTAATAGAAGCTGTTCAACAGTCTGATGGTTCGGTAATAGAAGCTGTTCAACAGTCTGATGGTCTGGTAATAGAATCTGTTTAACAGTCTGATGGTCTGGTGATAGAAGCTGTTCAACAGTCTGATGGTCTGGTGATAGAAGCTGTTCAACAGTCTGATGGTCTGGTGATAGAAGCTGTTCAACAGTCTGACGGTCTGGTGATAGAAGCTGTTCAACAGTCTGATGGTCTGGTAATAGAATCTGTTTAACAGTCTGATGGTCTGGTGATAGAAGCTGTTCAACAGTCTGATGGTCTGGTGATAGAAGCTGTTCAACAGTCTGATGGTCTGGTGATAGAAGCTGTTCAACAGTCTGATGGTCTGGTGATAGAATCTGTTCAACAGTCTGATGGTCTGGTGATAGAAGCTGTTCAACAGTCTGATGGCCTGGTGATAGAAGCTGTTCAACAGTCTGATGGCCTGGTGATAGAAGCTGTTCAACAGTCTGATGGTCTGGTGATAGAAGCTGTTCAACAGTCTGATGGCCTGGTGATAGAAGCTGTTCAACAGTCTGATGGTCTGGTGATAGAAGCTGTTCAACAGTCTGATGGTCTGGTGATAGAAGCTGTTCAACAGTCTGATGGCCTGGTGATAGAAGCTGTTCAACAGTCTGATGGTCTGGTGATAGAAGCTGTTCAACAGTCTGATGGTCTGGTGATAGAAGCTGTTCAACAGTCTGATGGCCTGGTGATAGAAGCTGTTCAACAGTCTGATGGCCTTGTAATATAAGCAATTTTTTAGTCTCCCAGTCTTTCATGCACCTGTACTGTCTCCATCATGACTGTGGGCCATGTCATTGGTGTGATAGAATGTCCGTCATGTCTGTGGGCCATGTCATTGGTGTGATAGAATGTCCGTCATTTCTGTGGGCCATGTCATTGGTGTGATAGGATGTCCGTCATGTCTGTGGGCCATGTCATTGTTGTGATAGGATGTCCGTCATGTCTGTGGGCCATGTCATTGTTGTGATAGAATGTCCGTCATGACTGTGGGCCATGTCATTGGTGTGATAGGATGTCTGTGGGCCATGCCATTGGTGTGATAGGATGTCTGTGGGCCATGTCATTGGTGTGATAGGATGTCTGTGGGCTATGTCATTGGTGTGATAGGATGTCTCATGTCTATGGGCCATGTCATCGGTGTGATAAGACGTCCGTCATGACTGTGGGCCATGTCATTGGTGTGATAGATGTCTCTCATGTCTATGGGCCATGTCATTGGTGTGATAGGATGTCTCTCATGTCTATGGGCCATGTCATTGGTGTGATAGGATGTCTCTCATGTCTATGGGCCATGTCATTGGTGTGATAAGACGTCCGTCATGACTGTGGGCTATGTTATTGGCAGCTCCACATAGGAAGATGAGAAAGTCAAGCAGCTACTTGGCTCAGAGGGAAACTGTACTGCACTGACTAAATTCAAACATCCCATCAATAACAACAACAGCATCACCAGAGCTTTGATAGGCTGTCTATACTGTACAGTGACTGAGAAACACAGAGACACTGAGAACGGCAAGACCATTTCTATGAGATCAGCCTCAGGTGGTTCCTGTCTAATGTACAAGTAAACACCGATCACAAGTGACCTATATGTAAAATATCCTCAGGTGGCAAATGGTCCGCTGTGAACCTTTCTATTTTTGGAAATCACATCCAACATTACCATTCCTATACCCTCTAGATATTTGTCACTTGAGTTGTTTTTCTTTACATGGAAATTCTTCTTCCAGCTAACACTGACCATACAGACCACATGAATACATTGAAAAATACAAACCTTTAGAGGTGCTTTTAGCGATGTTAGTCTTGGAACTTTCTCTATGTTTGAGAAAAGCTTGGTTTGGCATTATTGTTTTTTATTTGACCTTTATTTAACTAGGCAAGTCAGTTTAGAACACATTCTTATTTTCAATGACCGCCTAGGAACAGTGGGTTATGCCTTGTTCAAGGGCAGAACGACAGATTTTTACCTTGTCAGCTCGGGTATTTGATCTTGCAACCTTTACTAGTTCAACACTCTAACCACTAGGCTACCTGCCGCATTACTGGCGTGGTCCATCTACCTTCCCCTAGGCAGTCAGCAAATCACAGAGCCACGTTCCTCCTAACCTGGCTGGCTCCCATCAGAATAGCTACATGTAATTACAATATTAATACTACATTTCAAAGACCCAAATATGTGGAGTCATCCAGAGAGACTCAGTTGTTCACTGTATTATGGAGTTGCAAACACCACCCAGATGAATCCATGCAGAAAATCCCTCCGAGTGCCTCTCCAGTTGTGCAGTGTTAAGTGTTAAGACACTGCTAACTGTGCCACTAGAGATCCTGGTTCAAGTCCATGCTCTGTCGCAGCCGACCAGGACCGAGAGACCCATGGGGCGGCGCACAATTGGCACAACGCCGTCCGGGTTAGGGGAGGGTTTGGCCGGCAGGGATGTTCTTGTCCCATCACACACTAGCGATTCCTGTGGCGGGCCGGACGCAATGCACGCTGACACGATTGCCAGGTATACGGTGTTTCCTCCGACACATTGGTGCGACTGGCTTCCGGGTTAAGCGGGCATTGTGTCAAGAAGCAGCGTGGCTTGGCTAGGTTGTGTTTCAGAGGACGCACGGCTCTCAACCGTCGCCTCTCCCGAGTCCGTACGAGAGTTGCAGCGATGGAACAAGACTAACTACCAATTGGATACCGCGAAAATGGGGAGAAAAATATATAAAGAAAGAAAATCCCTCTGGGAGCAGTGCAGTAGATGGGATGAATGAAGATGTCAGAGAGAATGAGAGACAAGCAGGACGGCTGCCCTCCTCTTCCTCCCCTTCTACAGATCCACCCAGTGGCAGGAGATAGGCTGGACACACAGCAGTCAGTCATTAGGGGTGAACACGGTCCCTCTGCCTGCCCACCCGGGACGATAGCAGAGACAAACACAAAGACGGTTAGTACGCGTATTCATCAGACGTGACATTTCAGCAAGGGCGTAGAGGGGGCATCCAATCATAGGAGTCACACACACGACACAAACACACACAGACCTCACACTGGGATGATCATAGATCATTAGCATGACAGAGTTATAAGACACACAAAGATAACAGACTGTTTAGACTGCTGGTTCATGGGGACTGGGGAGAGACTGGCCAAACTGATCGGGGGCAGGAACAATGACTGTGTGAGCATATGCGTGTGCCTGTCTGTCTGTCTGTCTACGGGGCTGGGGAGTGGAGGTAGTACCACATAGAATGGCAAATCAAACAACATGGCTAAGATATGCATTCAAATGAGTGTGTGTGGTGTGTGTGTGAGAGAGAGCTGCAGTGGGTCCATCATTATGCTACAGCCAGAAGTGTATGTCTGAGTTAGCGACTGGTCTGGGCTGATCTGGACTTTGCATCTAATTGACCTTTTGTGGGGCTCAGAGACAAACACACTCATTAATGAGGGGATCCACGGCAACTGCTGGGTACAGGGCTGTCTGAGCACGGACACACTTCAGGGTTCCTCCATTGTCACCCCCACCACCACCACCTCTCCCCAGCCACCTCACTGTGGCCTAGATCAGGCAATCCTTGGGGATGGAGCTCGTTTTGTCAAGAGTTGGCCTGGCTGGAGCTGGGTAATACCACAGTGGCAGTGGCTCCATACCAGTCAGGGATAGGGGTACTGAACTGTTGTGGTGCCTGAGTGGCATGACACTCATTTACCAAGTCAAAGGAGCAGGTGTTTGAGTTAGAGTGTAGTGTTGTGTGGAGGTATCAGGAATGAACTGTAGCCTTGTAAGACTAACTACTTTACTGGCAGCATTTAGACACAGTCATTTTTAAGCACTGTCATTAGCCACAGGCACTTCTTTCTCCCTGATGTCACTGTGTGGCATTAAGTTACATAATATTCTAATGCACGCCATCAATATTCTAATGCACGCCACGCCATCAGAGGTCATGTGTACCACTGGACTGACGTGGCTTTCCTGGCTGTAAATGGCTTGATAATTACAGGCTGCGGAACCGCAGTTGACAGCCACTGGTGTACCACTAATGCAAATGGAATGAGGTGAGATGGGAGAGAGGGACGATAGTGGTGAAAAGAGAGGAGAACGGGCCATATGGAAGATAGAGTTGAGACGGTTAAAGAGTGATGTAGAGGGAGGAGAGAGGGAGATAGGAATGAGACAGGAGAGGGGTGAGAGATGGTGAGAGGGAGATAGGAATGAGACAGGAGGGGTGAGAGAGGTGAGAGGGAGATAGGAATGAGACAGGAGAGGGGTGAGAGGGAGATAGGAATGAGACAGGAGAGGGGTGAGAGATGTGAGAGGGAGAAAGGAATGAGACAGGAGAGGGGTAAGAGAGGTGAGAGCGAGATAGGAATGAGACAGGAGAGGGGTGAGAGAGGTGAGAGGGAGAAATTAATGAGACAGGAGAGGGGTGAGAGAGGTGAGAGCGAGATAGGAATGAGACAGGAGAGGGGTGAGAGAGGTGAGAGGGAGATAGGAATGAGACAGAAGAGGGGTGAGAGATGTGATAGCGAGATAGGAATGAGACAGGAGAGGGGTGAGATGAGAGAGAGAAGGGTCAGATGAGAGATAGGGGGACTTACGTTGTCCCCACTGTCCACTGTTAGGGTTCAGGTAGTTGGGGTACAATCCCTGGGGCTTATCAAGGCGATTCAGAACCTTCCGGATGTTCATGACCTAGGAGGCGGAACCAGAGAAATGAGTTTCTACTTTCTTCCTGCAACCTCATTGCCTCCTCATCTTCCAGCAGCACGGCACAGTAATGCACTTTAAATGGCCTTGCTGCAGGGACGGCAGTTAAGGAAGGTATAAGAGAGACGCCTCTGAATCATAGCGGAAAGAAGGCATTTATCTGTGGAACAGGAGTTAACAAGAATAGTAATGAAGGTTGCGGCTATGAATAACATTGTCAGGCTGGCTGAGTGCTCAGTTTAGACTGGTGTTAATGCACTGGAATGGAAACGACGGTGCTGTGGCTCCCTAGCTTTCACCTTCTCTGCAAAGGCTGGGTTCCCTGACAGCTTGGAGAGCTGCATGAACTCCAGGTGCAGGGTGCCGTACTCCGCCAGGATGCTGCTGCCTCCAGACGCCCATGGCCAGTTCCTCCCGATGCCACTGTAGACACAGAGGACAACACAGTTAATTCAGGTACTCTAAACAACCCCAATGCACCATAGGGGAGGCAGGTAGCCTAGCGGTTTAGAGCAAAACGGTTGCTGGGTCGAATCCCAGAGCCGACATCGACAGGTGAAAAATGATGTGCCCTTGAGCAAGGCACTTAACTCTAATTTCTTCTGTAAGTCGCTCTGGATAAGAGCATCTGATAAATTACTTAAATGTAAAATATAGAAAACAAAACAATATCCCAGGTACTCCAAACATCACTGCAGAGGAACAGAACATCGCCCCCCCCCCCCCCCCCCCACACACACAAACATTCCCTAGAGAGCTCCCTCCTCCACAAGTCAACCACTGATTCATGGGGTTAAACCGTCCTCTACTCTTATGAATGTCACATACAATACATCTGTTTAACATCATACCAAATTGACAGTGTGTGTGTGTGTCTTTACAATGTCCTGTACTATCTGTCCACAGTGTGTGTCTGTAGGTGTCTGATGACTTTCTAAACAGCAGGTCCTGGTCAGAGCTGCTCTGACTTATTTCTATAACTCTCCTGAGTCGCCCTGATCGGACCTGCGTGTCAGTGCCCACTAACAGAACTAATAGCTACGTGTCAACTTGCTAATGGTTCATAATCATTGACTCCACAAATAATGGCTAGTGTCACTATTGTTATTAGAGCACAGGCAGATTTCTGTCATTAACACCACATGAGTCAGTCTGGCTATTACAGGGGGCTGGAGGGTTCAGAGTGTAAGAGCCAAAAACACATCCCCTGAGTGTGTGTGTGTGTGTGTGTGTGTGTATGTGTGTGTGTGTGTGTGTGTGTGCTACGGAAATGTACTTTACTCAAACACTCAAATTGAACTGGCATCCCAATGACTTCATTACGAAAGCAAACTTGTTTGTAAACATTAATATAACTAATTTGACCTTCCTCCGTGCCAAGAATTGAGCTGAAGCTGTTTTCTGTATTTTAGAAAAGGGCTGATAAATCCCAACAGCTTACAGCTCTGAATTAATTTGAGAAACAGACAGGCAGGCAATGCAGAAGCCTCCAGTCATTGGCAATGTGTATTAATAAGGTCTTAGTATTGTCACAATGTCATCATTCCTAACGCTGAAATTATCTGCCACTATTGCTAATGATCTTGCTCTTGGCTCACACACACACAGACCCTCAAGCACACACACACACACACACACACACACACACACACACACACACACACACACACACACACACACACACACACACACACACACACACACACACACACACACGGCTTTGGAACGTGAGCTTTCATCCATCAGTTCCTGTGGTATGGGCCATAGGGAAGGGGAGAGGGGGAGAGAAGGAGAAGCAGCCAGGAGCATGCTGCTCAGCCTCTAATACTACAACCCTTAAAGCAGCCAGGAGCATGCTGCTCAGCCTCTAATACTACAACCCTTAGAGCAGCCAGGAGCATGCTGCTCAGCCTCTAATACTACAACCCTTAAAGCAGCCAGGAGCATGCTGCTCAGCCTCTAATACTACAACCCTTAAAGCAGCCAGGAGCATGCTGCTCAGCCTCTAATACTACAACACTTAGAGCAGCCAGGAGCATGCTGCTCAGCCTCTAATACTACAACCCTTAAAGCAGCCAGGAGCATGCTGCTCAGCCTCTAATACTACAACCCTTAGAGCAGCCAGGAGCATGCTGCTCAGCCTCTAATACTACAACCCTTAGAGCAGCCAGGAGCATGCTGCTCAGCCTCTAATACTACAACCCTTAAAGCAGCCAGGAGCATGCTGCTCAGCCTCTAATACTACAACCCTTAGAGCAGCCAGGAGCATGCTGCTCAGCCTCTAATACTACAACCCTTAAAGCAGCCAGGAGCATGCTGCTCAGCCTCTAATACTACAACCCTTAAAGCAGCCAGGAGCATGCTGCTCAGCCTCTAATACTACAACACTTAGAGCAGCCAGGAGCATGCTGCTCAGCCTCTAATACTACAACCCTTAAAGCAGCCAGGAGCATGCTGCTCAGCCTCTAATACTACAACCCTTAGAGCAGCCAGGAGCATGCTGCTCAGCCTCTAATACTACAACCCTTAGAGCAGCCAGGAGCATGCTGCTCAGCCTCTAATACTACAACCCTTAGAGCAGCCAGGAGCATGCTGCTCAGCCTCTAATACTACAACCCTTAGAGCAGCCAGGAGCATGCTGCTCAGCCTCTAATACTACAACCCTTAAAGCAGCCAGGAGCATGCTGCTCAGCCTCTAATACTACAACCCTTAGAGCAGCCAGGAGCATGCTGCTCAGCCTCTAATACTACAACCCTTAGAGCAGCCAGGAGCATGCTGCTCAGCCTCTAATACTACAACCCTTAGAGCAGCCAGGAGCATGCTGCTCAGCCTCTAATACTACAACCCTTAGAGCAGTCATTTAGACTGACGATGTTTATTTTTATTTTTTAAATGTACTCTGCCATTTTTTTTGTCATCCCCCTCTGTCCTTGACTTTTCCTAAATAAGTATATATATATATATATATATATATAAAACACACACTGGTCTTAGAATCTTAATATCACAAACAGAAATTGAGTTTCCCCCGTTGCCCCTCCTCCCGACAGGACGACCTGCTCGCTCCTTCTTACAACAGTTGAAAGTGCAGTGCCCAGCTGGTAACTGTCTCGAAACCAAACCTATATCGAAACTCATTTCACACATATAAAAGATTTTAGAAATGAAGTAACGTATGATGGGGAGAAAGGGGGAGAATGGGTGAGTTGATGAGCAAGGAGAAGCAAACAATGCAGAATTATGTCATCACCAATTGTGAATGAAGAACAGGGCAGGCCATTCTATTGTATTGATCTATTCTAATTCTAATCTTAAAATGGTATGTACCCTATATCAGTCCACTGAATCAAAGCAGTCTTCAGTCCACTCTGACCTACTTAGAGTAGCCTACACAGTGAGCGCGTGTGTAACTGTATGAGTCCCGTGTAGCTCAGTTGGTACAGCATGGTGCTTGCAACGCCAGGGTTGTAGGTTTGATTCCCACGGAGGACCAGTACAAAATGTATGTTGAACAACTTTCAGTAAAAAAAGTATCCACATCGGGCAGCAGGTGAGCGAATGTGGTGATGAGGCTTGTGGAACCAAAGACAATTTCTTCACTTCACTGTCAAGTTGTTTGCAAAGAAAACAAGTCTGTCCGGCACCATGAACAGCGTGAGACGGGAGCTCCCTCCCTCTGCACAAAATAACGCACCTGCACAACTGTTTACTCCATAACTCATAAGGCCACTTGGCGCTTCTAATGGTGTTTAGGCTGTGTACAATCTGTTACCATGTTCTAACACATATGCATTCTGTTTCATAGGTTTTAACAAAGGCCTACACATAAACTAATGAAAATGCTATTGTGTTATATATTAAAAAATAAAAAATAAATAAAAATATGATCGATCTATCTCTATATATATATTCTAATGTTACCCAAGGCTTTCATAAACACAACCAATTCATGATAGCATATATGAAATGTATTCATTCCACAGTTAGAATGCTGCAGTCAGAACGACTGCTCATTAGCTTGAAGGGGGCCCGTCGAGGCCCAGCGGTTCTAGTGTTAAGGACAGGAGCGTGGCTGTGCATAGGAATTACTCCCTCACCCACATGCTGTGCCAAAACTATTTGTTTTTCATTACACAGCTGATTAAATAATGTTACACAAATTCTGGAAAATCACACAAATACTGTATCAGAGAGGAAAGAAAACGGAGAGAAAGCGCCTGTTCTTGGGTCAGAAAAACTACTTGGTGTTTATGATTGAGACTTAATCAGATTGCCACAGCCTGGGATGGAGTTGATACGCATGTTAATGACGGTGAGTCGTGCATGTGTGTTTATTTGTCAAGAGTGTATGTGCTCCGAGGAGGATCAGACGACAATAGTGTCAGCAGTGCACCTGGTGTAGCAGCCGGCCAAGAGGTTGAGGGAGCTGGATGCAGGTAAACCTACCATCTCTCCTTCATCTCCATAATGCTCCATTACAATACAGTGGGGCTCTTGCCTGTATTGTGGCACAGCACTGCCATGTCCTCTCTGTCCAGACTCGAAGAGCTGCATTAAACCTGAACAATCATGTGGACTGCTCTGTCCTCTCCCACAGAGTCCCTGAAATGGAGCCTCCCTCCCTTTTGCTCTCTCCCTCTCTATATCTCCTTCTCGGAGTCTTTCTCCCTCCCTCTATATCACTGTATCTCTGTCTGTTTCCCTCCCTCACTCTGCAGGTCTCCCTCCCTCACTATCTCTCCGACTGTCTCCCTCCTTCCCCTCGCGGAAGACACCTGGACATATCACCATCCATCCATCTGTGGTCTGTGTCAAATCCCTTCTTAAGCCCTCTGATGAGAGCTAAATCCCCAGGAAGAATAACAAGAGGGAGCCTAAAACAAGCAGAGGGCTAAACCTAAAGGGACAGGCTGAGGGAGGGGGAGGAGTGGGGTTGAAATGGCACATTTACAGTACAGTGTAGTACAGGGAGGGACCCCTACTGAAACATACTGTTCCAGCTGGATGTAATCTCTCCCTCTACTTCACCTTACTGCTCACTCTCCAAGTTGAAACTTGAATCAACCTCTCTTCCTCTCCTCTCTCTGTTTAATACAGAATGCTAATGATTGCCTAAGGTCTGAAGTGTGTGGGCACTGGGTAGGCTACAGTCCAAGTTCGGTGGTATTTAGCCGTTCCTCTTAAGGGAAAGAGAGATGCAGGCTGGCACTGACAAATCTGCAGCTCTGAGGACATAATGCAGTGGCTGACAGGACTGTGAGAGAACACAAACAGCCTGCTGGACAATGAACTAACAGTGGCACTGTGATAAAGTCCACTTCACTCCAGTCAGGTGCCAATGTTTTTATGTCTGGGTAGCGTCCATACAGAATGTATACCGAAGCTTTGGCTCACTGCTTCCTGTTGTTAGCTCTTAGTTCCAAACTGGATCTCTCCTCCATATCTCTTCCTCCCTCCGGGCGAAAGGGGAGCTATAGATCCAGAGTTAAGGGCTTAATTAAGGGCTTCATTCTTTAAACCACGCCAGCCTTACTTGTCCAGGGGTGCTAAGGAGGCTGGGTGGGGTATTTGGGGATCCTTGTGGGAGACTACCTCCAGCAGCTGTAACACTATTGGCCTTTTTGTATACGTCAGAAAATCACAGGTGTCTGTAATCATCTCTGGCCCTCTGTGTGGCCTTTTCTCATTTAAAATATCAAATAATATTTAAAAATGTAAATAAAATATGACATTGCTGTAAAACATTATCCTAAATATAAACCATCAACTTAGTGAATACCATTGGTGTTTAATATGAGGTTTTCAGCATGAAATATCCTTTATATACAGTGGGGTGAACAACTATTTGATACACTGCCGATTTTGCAGGTTTTCCTACTTATATGCATTAAAATGCAAATTAATTACTTAAAAATCATAAAATGTGATTTTCTGGATTTTTGTTTTAGATTCCGTCTCTCACAGTTGAAGTGTACCTATGATTAAAATTACAGACCTCTCCATGCTTTGTAAGTTTTTACACACTTTCATTTATTTTACTATGTCATTATGTCTTTGTTGTAAATGTTTAGTCGCCAAACTGGTATCAGTTGTGAAAAGTCAATAGTTGGAAGAGTTGCAGAGTTAATTGAAAATAATGCCATTGTTGATTCATGTTTTTTTCATCAATTAGGCTATTTTCTCTTGAACAATAAGGTCTATCTACTAGAAACTCAGACAACATGACACAGATATTAAAACCTTTATACGAATCATTTTTTAAAAGTTATTCAATTATAAATTACGAAAGTTAACATAGATTGCCATTGACGACCTCTTAATTACCAAAATTACAGAAGATTCCAGTAATTCTCAACTCTTCCCTTTGGCCCAATGGCACCAATCCTCTCACCATCAACTATCAACTTCAGGCTAACCTGGTTTTATCAAGCCAGAGCTAAAAACGGCTGATGTAATTCATATTTGAAATTACAGCAGATGAAGCGGTGCCCCTGTGTCACCGTGTGGAAAACCTCAAGGGCTTTTCTAATTGAGCCACTCGGAATCCAGGCTTATTAATCAAACCACTTTCCCCAGATTCCCGGGATTGATTCCACAGCCTGAGAGTGAACCGCAATGAGGAAATCTGCTAAAGCTGGTGTATTTCATGCCAATACGGAGGGGAAAAATGACAGTTAGCGTTAACTGTGTGTGATGCTGGCGTATTTCATGCCAATACGGAGGAGAAAAATGACAGTTAGCGTTAACTTTGTGTGATGCTGGCGTATTTCATGCCAATACGGAGGGGAAAAATGACAGCGTTAACTTTGTGTGATGCTGGCGTATTTCATGCCAATACGGAGGGGAAAAATGACAGTTAGCGTTAACTTTGTGTGATGCTGGCGTATTTCATGCCAATACGGAGGGGAAAAATGACAGTTATCGTTAACTTTGTGTGATGCTGGCGTATTTCATGCCAATACGGAGGAGAAAAATGACAGTTAGCGTTAAATTTGTGTGATGCTGGCGTATTTCATGCCAATACGGAGGAGAAAAATGACAGTTAGCGTTAAATTTGTGTGATGCTGGCGTATTTCATGCCAATACGGAGGAGAAAAAAACGAGAGTTAGCTTTAACTTTGTGTGTGATGACATCCACTTTAAAGTCAATTAGATTGGAGAGTAATTTCCTGCTTGACATTTTATCAGGGGGAAAAAGGGGAATTCAAAAAGACATACATCAAATGGAGCCATTATTCCCTGAGGAGGGAGACTAATGTTTAATTATGAGCGCTAATACATCAGGCCTGGAGTCTGGTCTTCCTGGACCTGCTCTCTGTCCCCAGAATAAACGCTCCATTGAAAAACGGCGCAGTGTGGCTAACGACATTGCGTCTACACCGAGGTACCAATATAGAACCTGTCTTATTGAATCACCACCTACTGAGGAGAGCAAATCTACACCAAGGCATTGTGAACTGTTGACAGTAAATTACATTTACGGGAGGCAGACACTTGAGTTGAACCGGTTCAACAGAAATCAACGTCTCCTCGCATTTGTTAGAATTCAAGAAGCTTTCAATACGTTAAACCTACTCATGGATTTTATTTTCTCCACTTGCAATTACTGATACTTGATTTCATACTTTGCATGATAACTTATTCCTGTCCAACACGTCATTTGGTGAAATAAATATACAATTTGCCAAGCATAAGCATGAATGCTGCTGACAGCACTGTTGTTATGGCGTCGGTGAATGTTTTTTGTTGCTCTCTATTATTATTATTATTATTTTTCTCCCCTCTTTCTAAGAGTGCCATTTGTCGGGTTGTTGCTAGCATCAGTAAGTACCAGGGGCAAAGCCCTTCATTGCTGGGTGATATTACCACGCCCTCCGCTGCTCTCTGCTCAGGCCCTGGGGAATGGGAGGGCTTGATGGGGTAAATGGAACTAGTGATGAGACAGTTTTCTTTTGAAATAGGATATGGTACAAAGAATACTAATGTTTAAAACAACAACATTTTTCTTGGACATGTAAAATCAGCTTATATTAATTTCAAATGTGAACACCACCAGATCAGATCGCTATGCTCCTGGAGCGTATTTAAGCAATAAGGAGGTGTGGTATATATCCAATATACAACGGCTAAGGGCTGTTCTTAGGCATGACCCAGTTTATAATTAACAATTACCTAGGCTCCAAAGACCAGTGGTGGAAAAAGTACCTAATTGTCATACTTGAGTAAACGTAAAGATACCTGATAAAAAATCACTCAAGTAAAAGTCAGTCACCCAGTGAAATACTAGTTAAGTAGAAGTCAAAAAGTATTTGGTTTTAAATATACTTAAGTATCAAAAGTAAATGTAATTGCAAAAATATACCTAAGTATCAAAAGTAAAAGTATAAATAATCTCAAATTCCTTATATTATGCAAAGCAGACGACATGATTTTCATATTTTAATTTACGGATAGCCAGGGGCACACTCCAACACTCAGACAGATGAAGCATGTGTGTTTAGTGAGTCCGCCAGATCAGAGGCAGTAGGGATGACCAGGGATGTTCTCTTGATAAGTGTGTGAACTCAACCATTTTCCTGTCCTGTTCAGCATTCAAAATGTAATGAGTACTTTTGGGTGTCAGGGAACATGTATGGGAGTAAAAGGTACATCATTTTCTTAAGGAATGTAGTGGCGTAAAAGTCAAAGTTGTCCAAAATATAAATAGTAAAGTAAAATACAGATAACCCAAAAAACGATTTAAGTAATACTATAATGCATTTTTTACTAAAGTATTTTACACCATTGCCAAAGACAGAAATATTACCCATGAGGTTATTTGACCACATTAAATAATGACTGCAATTTAAAGACAGATATTCAATCATGATTAGCCTTTTAGTAAAACAAAAGCAACCTGTTCTGTATGTTAGTGTATGCTTAAATTCCACACTGCACAGCAAGGTACAGTCAATATACAAAAAGAACATTGCATCAATTTGCTTCATAAGAAGGTGGTAGACTATTACCCTCGCTGTGCTGGTTTTCACCACCCCCACTGGCTTGAATGGATAAAAAGATTACTCACAGCAGTGGCCTTAAATGATGTTTGACTATATTCCTAACCGGGGAAAGAATAACAACAGCAAGAATGCTAGTTTCTCACGACACAACGTGGAGATCTGTCACTGGAGTCTTAGTGCTTGTTGTTATGTCACCATACTATAATTTGTCAATCAAAATAATAATTACTACATTTTTGTGTGACATTGCTATGGTTTTCTTGGTATTGTTCCACTAGCTTCTTATACATGCTATATATACATGTGATTTTGCAATGGCTTATCTAGAATACAATATAAGCCTAGTTTGACTCTGGCCAAAGGAAAGATCAGCACAGCTGCCCCCAAAACTCTGGAACTCTCTCTCCCCAGCCACCCGCAACTCTGGAACTCTCTCTCCCCAGCCACCCGCAACTCTGGAACTCTCTCTCCCCAGCCACCCGCAACTCTGGAACTCTCTCTCCCCAGCCACCCGCAACTCTGGAACTCTCTCTCCCCAGCCACCCGCAACTCTGACTCACCACCTTCAAAAACAATACAATTAAAAACACCTGTTCAGTCTGGCATTCCTCTCAGCTTAGCTCACTCTTACATGCTGACCACACTGCTCGCGAGCGTCTGCATTGCCAGGCGCTAAAATATAACTCTTATTTTTTTTAATATTCTTTGCTGTACAGTGTCCTTGTTTTTTGTGGGTGTTTAAATTACATATATTATTAAAGATTAAAAAAACAAGAAAATCATATAATTTACACTGTGCCATGTGTGAGAATGCTGGACCCACGCACGCACGCACGCGCATCGCCGTGTGCCTCTGACCAAGCACCCTCCTCTAACAATTTCCCATTTAATGGAATTTAGGCAGGTTAAGTCAAGTTAAACTGATGTCAGGCTTTGGCGGCAGGGAAATTTGATTTGAGAATCCTTTATCTTGCTTATGGTCCTAATAAAGGTAAATGGGAGGGGGTGTGGAACATAGATAAGCCCAAGGAAATGGCGTCAAAAAATATATTGCTGTGTGTTGAACAGAGGCGGAGGCACTGTTTCAGTGCCAGGGTTCATTGGCCAGCTCACTTTGACAGTCCAGGAGGAAGTTTCCAACTACCGTTTCCACAATTTCTAACTAGCATTAGCGTAATGACTGGACATCTATGGGACCAGCTAGCATGCAATGGTAGTTAGTTTTGTGACCCAATGCTACCTCTAACTTCCTTCCTACTAGACAGAGACATACAAATGATATCCACAAGTTCATCTGACTCTGGGAAAGTAGATAAAGGGCCTCATTGCCAAAATCCCAAACTATCCCTTTAAGAGCACACACTTCCGTCCCACCTGAGGGCTAGCATTAACAATGAAATAGTTGGATGTTTGTTAATGAAAAGCATCTCTTCTGTAGAACTTTTGACTAAAGATACTTTCTATAACCTCTGAAGAAAGTCGTCCGTAGAACGCTTTTGAACTTGTGGCTCACTTCAGAGACTCTTGATAGGGAAAACTGTAAGTCACACTATGACACTTTTATGTGAGATTAAAGAAATGGACAGTCCAATGGGTTTCGGAATTTGGAGGGATGAAGCTTAGAGTCTATTGGAGAGCTGCTGAGGGTGAGAGGGGGCTACTGTGAGGGGCTGCTACTGTCCCAGTACATCGAACGGCTTCTTCTGATCCTCTTCAGACAAGCTGAGATGGTGTCTGTCTGTCTGGAACACCTGCAGCAGACACTCACATAACTGTCAACTCCTCAATAAGACTGGAAATGTCCTTTCGCTCCATTACTCATCCTCATCTCCCTAAACATTAGCTGGCTGTCACAGAGTACAGTATTTTTTCCCCTAGAACAAACCCACACACCTAAATATAGGTCATTATTACCGCGGCTTGAGTACATTTGTAATTGCTTTGTAATTTCAGTGGTTTTGAAACTGTATCATGAAAGTAATGTCTGTTCCATTTGACTTTCAGAAAGGAGAAAAACGCAAAAGTAAAGGGAAGAATTTTGATAGTGTTTGATTTCACATAAAGGAATCTAGTCATGTAGCTAGCACAAATATTTTACCATTGCCTCTTTGATGAAAGATTGAATTAATATTTACGTAATAACACAATCCCTCAAACAGCTAATTAAATAATCCAATCCCTCTGGTGTAGATTTGTTTGATTATTCTAGCGGTATGATTCTTGTCGTTTAATGTAAACCACGAGACAAAAATATTTTGTTCAAGAACAAAGACATCACCTCCACTCCATGGGAGGATGAAAAGGGGGACAAACAAACAAGCAGAGAACAGAAGAGATGAAGCCAGTCAGATTGATTACGTGACCCAGGAACAACAATTAGCTGCGAATGAGGTAGCAAGCCTGTATGCCAGGAACTCTCTACCTCGGTGTTCATAGGAGAACCATCCATCTGTGACCTGAGAGGACCTCTCTCACTGGGATAGCGATGAAGACACACTAGGATGAAGCAGAATCCCACTGCATTTTCTGGTCAATTACCAACCACCAATGGCTTCAATGAATGCGATCTGGCCCAGTCTATGCTCACAGTGATTTGCATGGCTAGGATCTTCTGGAAGTCCATAGAAGGGAGGATGAGGAGGAAAGGATATAGGTAAGGGGCTATGGACCCAGAGAGAGAGTAAGAGCGAAAGAGGGGGCGTGATTTGACCACGCTCCCTTCGGGTACACCCAGTGCCACAGGCCCATTCTAGCTCAATCTGGGTCAAGGTTGTGGCACGGCGCTAAGAGTAAAATCAATAGTTTTCTTGTTCACCCATCAGCCCTGGTTCTTTCCATCCTTCCTTCATATGCTGGATGTGCATGGATTGGAAAAAGTAGCCTTTAAAAGCCTCTGCATGCAACCCACCTCCTCATGTGTCACTCTGCTAGCAGCCTCCAGCAGTTAATGACTGTTAGTGGAGGTGAAGTTCTCTCTCTTATGTTTATTTTTGATTTATTTCACCTTTATTTAAGCAGGGAGTCATGCTGAGACCCAGGTCTATTTCCCAGATGAGCCCTGCATGAACACATCAATAAACAACCATTACACTATATACAGTGCATTCGGAAAACATTCAGATCCCTTGACTTTTTCAACATTTTGGTACATAACAGCCTTATTCTAAAATGTATTAAATAGTCTCTCCCCCCCCTCCTCAATCGACACACAATACCCCATAATGACAAAGCAAAAACAGGTTGTCATCTTTTCAAATGTACAAAACAAACCTGGAAATATGACATTTACATAATTATTCAGGCCCTTTACTCAGTACTTTGTTTAAGCACCTTTTGCAGCGATTACAACAGTGAGTCTTCTTGGGTATGACGCTACACG
Source organism: Salvelinus fontinalis (assembly GCF_029448725.1). NCBI lineage: Eukaryota > Metazoa > Chordata > Actinopteri > Salmoniformes > Salmonidae > Salvelinus > Salvelinus fontinalis. The sequence goes on from NC_074684.1 coordinate 21,092,056, forward strand.
CTTGGCACACTTGTATTTGGGGAGTTTCTCCCATTCTTCTCTGCAGATCCTCTCAAGCTCTATCAGGTTTGATGGGGAGTGTCACTGCACAGCTATTTTCAGGTCTCTCCAGAGATGTTTGATCGGGTTAAAGTCCGGGCTCTGGCTGGACCACTCAAGGACATTCAGAGACTTGTCCCGAAGCCACTCCTGTGTTCTCTTGGCTGTGTGCTTAGTGTCGTTGTCCTGTTGGAAGGTGAACCATCCCAGTCTGAGATCCCGAGGGCTCTGGAGCAGGTTTTCATCAAGGATATGGAGTGCTGCAGAAATGGTTAACCTTCTAGAAGGTTCTCCCATCTCCACAGTGGAACTCTGGAGCTCTGTCAGAGTGTCCATCGGGTTCTTGGTCACCTCCCTGACCAAGGCCCTTTTCCCCCGATTGCTCAGTTTGGCGCCAGCTCGAGGACGAGTTCTGGTGGTTTGAAACTTCTTCCATTTAAGAACGATGGAGGCCACTGTGTTCTTGGGGATCTTCAATGCTGCACACCTTTTTTGGTACTCTTCCTCAGATCTGTGCCTCGACACAATTCTGTCTCGAAGCTCAATGGACAATTCCTTCGACCTCATGGCTTGGTTTTTGCTCTGACATGCACTATCAACTGTAGGACCTTATATAGGACAGGTGTGTGCCTTTCCAAATCATGTCCAATCAATTGATTTTACCACAGGTGGACTCCAATCAAGTTGTAGAAACATCTCAAGGATGATCAATGGAAACAGGATGCACCTGAGCTCAATTTTGATTCTCATAGCAAAGGGTCGGATACTTATGTAAATAAGGTATTTCTGTTTTTTATTTTTAATACATTTATAAAAACCTGTTTTTGCTTTGTCATTACGAGGATTTTTTTATTAATCGATTATAGAATAAGGCTGTAACATAACAAAATGTGGAAAAAGGGAAGGGGTCTGAATGCCCTGTACATATCTATACACACACATCAATTACACAACACATGAAAAGCAAACACAAAACACCAAAAGCAAAACACCATCATATGAAACAAACCCATTCGTCAGTAAAAATGCCCTCTAACATCTGCCTGAATTTCCCTAGAGTAGGGATTCAGCCCCGGGCCAATTTTTTCTTGAACGGTTTGTCAGGAGGCCGGAACATAATTATACTGAACAAAAATATAAACGCAACATGTTGGTCCCATGTTTAATGAGTTGAAATAAAAGATCCCTGAATGTTCCATGTGCACAAAAAAACGTATTTCTCTCCAATTTTGTGCACAAATTTGTTTACATCCTTGTTAGTGAGCATTTCTCCCCCTCGCCATGATAATCCAGACACTTGACAGGTGTGGCATATCAAGAAGCTGATTAAACAGCAATATCATTATACAGTTGCACCTTGTGCTGGGGACAATAAAAGGACGCTCTAAAATGTGCAGTTTTGTCACACAACACAATGCCACGGATGTGTTTTGAGGGAGCGTGCAATTGGTATGCTGACTGCAGGAATGTCCACCAGAGCTGTTGCCAGAGAATTTAATGTTAATTTCTCTACTATAAGCCACCTCTAACGTCATTTTAGAGAATTTGGCAGCATGTCCAACCGGCCGCACAACCGCAGACCACGTGTAACTATGCCAGCCCAGGACCTCCATATCTGGCTTCTTCACATGCGGGATTGTTGTGTTTCTATTTTTGTTCAGTATACAAATAATTTGTAGACTGCAAATTGACTGCAAGAAGCCCAAACAGATACAACATTTAACTAAAACAATCCTTTCAAAAAATGTGTACACAATCATATACAGTACATGACCAAAAGTATGTGGAGACCCCTTTACTTCAAATTAGTGGATTTGGCTATTTCAGACACAGCCATTGCTGACAGGTGTATAAAATTGAGCACACAGCCATGCAATGTCCATTGACAAACACTAGCAGTAGAATGGCACGTACTGAAGAACTCAGTGACTTTCAACGTGGCACCGTCGCAGGATGCCACCTATCCAACAAGTCTGTCCTCGGTTGCAACACTCACTACCGAGTTCCAAACTGCCTAATATCACCATGCGCAATGCCAAGTGTCGGCTGGAGTGGTGTAAAGCTTGCCGCCATTGGACTCTGGAGCAGTGGAAACGCGTTCTCTGGAGTGATGAATCAGGCAGATGCCAGGAGAACACTACCTGTCCAAATGCATAGTGTCAACTGTAAAGTTTGGTGGAGGAGGAATAATAGTCTGGGGCTGTTTTTCATGGTTTGGGCTAGCTCCCATAGTTCCATGTAGTGTATACAGTATCTCTTTATTATGCGTGTGAATACCTTGGAACAGATTTCCAAAATTAAAATCACTCTTAACTGATTTGCTGGTGTTTTTACAGTCTTTATGTCCAAAAATAAAATAAAATAAATAAATAAATAAAATTATGTTATTGCTCAGAAAACGTGGGTTCCCAAATAAACTCACCCACGGGCCAAATTCGGCGCGCGGGCCGCCAATTGGGTAAATCTACCCTAGAGGCACCAACTTTAATAACTAAGGGCTGATAGTGTAGAGTGTATAAAACATTAAGGACACCTGCTCTTTCCATGACAGACTGACCAGGTGAATCCAGGTGAAAGCTATGATCCCTTATTGATTTCACTTGTTAAAAAGACAGGTTTTAAGCCTTGAGACAAGTGAGACATGGATTGTGATTGTGTGCCATTCAGAGGGTGAATGGGCAAGACAAAATATTTAAGTGCCTTTGAGGACATCCAGACAATTTTACACAACTGTGGGTGGCATTGGAGTCAACCTGGTCCAGCACTTGACACCTTGTAGAGTCCATGCCCCGAGAATTGAGGCTGTTTTGAGGGCAAAAGTGGGGGGTGCAACTCCTTAATGTCTTGTACACTCAGTGTACACAGCGCCTTCAGAAAGTATTCACACCCCTTTATTTTTTACACATTTTGTTGTGTTACAACCTGAATTTAAAACGCATTCAATTGAGATGTGTGACTGAACTACACTACCCCATAATGTCAAAGTGGAGTGTTGTTTGTAGGAAGTAAAAAATTAAATAAAAATTAAGCTGAAATGTCTCGAGTCAATAAGTATTCAACCCCTTTGTTATGGAGTTATGGAGTAAAAATGTGCTTAACAAATCACATAATAAGTTGCATGGACTCATTCCTTGTTCAATAATAGTGGTTAATGTGATTTTGAATGACTACCTCATCTCTGTACCCCACACATACAATTATCTGTAAGGTCCCTCAGCTGAGCAGTGAATTTCAAGCACAGATTTAAGCACAAAGACCAGGGAGGTTTTTCAATGACTCGCAAAGGTCACCGATTGGTAGATGTGTAAAAAAAACTATTATCCCTTTGGTGAAGTTATTAATTAGGCTTTGGATGGTGTATCAATACATCCAGTCACTACAAAGATACAGGTGTCCTTCCTAACTCAGTTGCCGGAGAGGAAGAAAATCGCTAAGGGATTTCACCATGAGGCCAATGGTGATTTTAAAACAGTTACAGAGTTTCATGGTTTTGATATGAGAAAACTGATGATGGTTGAAGAATTTTTAAAAGAATAATGGGGAAATATTGTACAATCCAGGTGTGCAAAGCTTACCCAAAAGACTCACAACTGTAATCAGCGCCAAAGGTGCTTCTAGAAAGGTTTGACTTAGGGGTGTGAATACATGTGTAAATTAGATAATTAATTTAATACATTTGCAAAAATATCTAAAAACGTGTTTACTTTGTCATTATGGGGCATTGTGGATAGATGGGTGAGAAAAAAACATTGAATAAATTTTGAATTCAGGCTGTAACACAACAAAAAATGGGGAATAAGTCAAGGGGTAAGAATACTTTCTGAAGGTACTGTAGCTGGCATCCTCGTTAGAAAGGGCTGGAGAGCTGGACAGGTTTATACTGTAGGTGTAGGAATATCCCTCCACAGATACTCTACAAAACTGTCTACATGTTGATTACATATTATCTGCTATAACTCTAATTTCAGTGTTGAAAATGTTGGGAATGGTCTTCTACAAAATCACTTGGCTTCACTTAACTGTTTTCTGAGGAGTGTGGAAAAAGAGAGGGAAAACTGCCCGAGGCTGTCTGCAATTGGGTTACTGGTTCTAACACATCTGAGAACGTGTCCCTCCATTTAAAGTGGGACAAAGTACAGACGCCAAAATAGCCCAAACGTTCCTTCTTCTATTACAGGGTAAGTGTCATCTATTAAATTGGGTTACGTTGTTGCTGTCAACATTTAGCGGGTCAAATACATTATTTACCAGGTTACGGCAGTAGCCAGGTTAGGAGCCCTTGTAGGTGAAGAACCAACATCCGTAAAAACACAACCCCTAATATACAGAACCACACACACACACACACACACACACACACACACACACACACACACACACAAAGATGCAACAAAAAATACAAGTTGTTGATACATTTCAATCCTCTCTATCTGCAGCGATACAACAGTGAGTTTAGATTCAGAATTCCCCAAAGGGACCACTGAGATTTTTTTAGCAACAAGCATCCACAAAATGAAAAACACAGGTAAGAGGGCTGGCCTTACATAACCTCCAACAAGAAATGTAGTTGCATACAAAGAGGCTTTTGACAGCCACAGAGTTTGTCTCATTAGTCCTCAAGTTAACGAGAGAGAATGAGTATGAGAGCTGCTGTGTTTCCTAACGAACATAACACAGCTCACTATAAGTGAATGGAGGTGCTGCCTACTGATACACATCTGTTTCTAGACAGCAAATAGACATATGCCAGCTCTGCATTAACGTGTGTATACTTTGTGAAACCTATTCCCTTTTCCCATATCCAGTTTATTCGCTCATATGCCTTAGCATCTCCATATCAGAAATTACATCTGTGGTTGAGGTCTGGTGGCCTCTATATAAGCTAACCCAGTTATGGTTCAGTGACGTGGGTAAATTCATAATTTCCACCTATCTGTTGGGGCCCCTGGGGGGCTGTGGTGGGGTGCCTGGGCGGGCGGCAGTCCTCTGGGGCCTCAGATCTAACTCCAGGAGATTAGTAGCTTCAACCAGCATGTGATGATGCGTGAAGAAAGCCCTTCATTCGCCATAAGCGGGGGAAATTAATTTGTTACACCGACCCGCACGGCCATCTCCAAGACAACCTGGGTTTTAATTCCTATCTGAGGAACTGGGCCGCGCGCTCACTGGCGAGAAAAAGGAAAAGAATGCCTTCACATGAATCCTGCGATCAGAGGGGGAGAGCGCACAATTTGAGCTTTGAGACAGATTTTTTTCTCCCTCCTGGCTAATAAAAACAGCCATTATACAGTGTGTAGGTATCTGAGAAAATATAACATACAACATATGAAGCTAAAGACATTTATTTAATTCAGTGCAGTAGCAGTGACAAGCCACACACATGTTCAGTTTCTGTGATATTGATAAAATCCCTCTCCCTGTTCTTTGCTGTGCTGAGGGTTGTGTAGTAGGCAGGAATTGTTAAGAGTGAGTATCGTATGTAAATAAGGCCTTTCTCAGCCATTGGACTGCCGGGGTTGAGCACGCTACACTAGCTGCAGGACTGGAGCAGACAGGACAGATGGGACATAACAGAGAGGATGGTTATTCTCATGGCTGAGACTAGCCGCTGGCGTCACACGCCCCCTGTTCTTCCTTTCCCTCCCTGCTTCATCCCCCTTTTCCTTCACCCTTTTACCCACCAGGCAGCAACTTGTTTGGCGTCTCTGGAAAAACAATTTCTAAACCCAATAAAAATCCTCCAACAGGTTTGCCCCTGGAGAGTAGCAGCTGACCCTCTATCCTCCAGACTCCATCCCGTCTCCCTCTCTCTTTTCTAAGGGACGTGGGCGGCTAGGTTCGTCCCTTCAGGGGGGATACGGTAAGCGCGAGGGTAGTGATGGAGGGAGGGGAACAAGGAGGTCCAGGGAGGGCAGTCCAACAAAAACTGTCACTTTGGATTTGTTAGCCGGGACAACACATGACCTTGACAGCGCTGTATTGTTTTGAAGCGGTTTCTGTGTAGAGCAGGAGAGAGGGAGCCATGGCAGCTATGGACACTGTAGTCGAGACGCTGAGCAGGGGCCATTCAGAGTAAGGTGCAGGCAGGATAACAATCTAGAGGCAGGCTCGATTTGCGAGAGAGCATCATAACAAAAAACTTGGTCCAGACAAGGTGTAGTCAAAACACTGACTTATTAATGGCAGAGCCCAGAACATCGATACACTGACAACATTCCTCACTTCTATGGTTTGGAGGATGGAATAAAGGAAGCAGAGACTGCACTTCGCAAAACAACTGTGCTTTTATGTGCCAACCACTATGCTATCAAACCAGAGCGGAGAATACTTTAAAGCTGGGGAGAAAGACAAGTATTTGCAATAATCTGTGCAGTTAATGTAAGAGAGGAAGAGTGAAACTATTGAAGGTAGGGTGATATTTCAAATGAATGTTTCACATGCCTGTGGAATGAATTAACCTTCTGTCTTTTTGGTCTAGTCTTCTTCGCTGCTTCTGTGCTGTGTAGAGTGTGCACCTTCCCACCTGCACACAGACACCAAGCCCCTCCCACTGCCACTCACAACAACAGAAGGAGAAAGATAAGTTCTTCCTCTCTGACAACAAGCAGTGTAAACACGCTACAGAATGGGTCATATGGACACCAAAACGCTGAGAGACATTATTTTACTGTAATAGACGACAACTTAACCTTTCCAACCATACCCTTTATGTCTCAACTACCAAAATAAACAGAGCAGACCCTACTAAAACGAGAGTATTAATGATTGTGGAAAATTCATGCTCAGTTACTGTAATGCGCGGCATTGCAGTACCACGCACTGCTAGAAGCATTTTAGCCACAGACTGTTTTGTGCTAGCTGTCTAGTCTGAGTTTTATAAATGTGCAATGAGCATAAAAAGACGCATTTAAATAAAGAACTGGCAACTCGTTCTCATTCTGAGAAATAAGCATCTTCTTATCCAGATAGGCCAGTAGATTTTATTATCTAAACAAAGTGAACAGGCTGTGTTGTTCAAACAGTTGGAGACAGACAGGAGGGTGTATTCATAACAGTTGGAGACAGACAGGAGGGTGTATTCATAACAGTTGGGAGACAGACAGGAGGGTGTATTCATAACAGTTGGAGACAGACAGGAGGGTGTATTCATTACAGTTGGAGACAGACAGGAGGGTGTATTCATAACAGTTGGAGACAGACAGGAGGGTGTATTCATAACAGTTGGAGACAGACAGGAGGGTGTATTCATAACAGTTGGAGACAGACAGGAGGGTGTATTCATAACAGTTGGAGACAGACAGGAGGGTGTATTCATAACAGTTGGAGACAGACAGGAGGGTGTATTCATAACAGTTGGAGACAGACAGGAGGGTGTATTCATAACAGTTGGAGACAGACAGGAGGGTGTATTCATAACAGTTGGAGACAGACAGGAGGGTGTATTCATAACAGTTGGAGAAAGACAGGAGGGTGTATTCATAACAGTTGGAGAAAGACAGGAGGGTGTGTTCATAACAGTTGGAGACAGACAGGAGGGTGTATTCATAACAGTTGGAGACAGACAGGAGGGTGTATTCATAACAGTTGGAGACAGACAGGAGGGTGTATTCATAACAGTTGGAGACAGACAGGAGGGTGTATTCATAACAGTTGGAGACAGACAGGAGGGTGTATTCATAACAGTTGGAGACAGACAGGAGGGTGTATTCATAACAGTTCAACTGTTCTACCTTGTTAGCAAGCAAATAGATCCAAGTTGACTAGACTTTAGCTTGCTACTCACTGGCACGTGGGTTTGTGCTTGAGAGATTGTTTATGAGACCTGTGTTCATTATCTATAATGCCTGCTACAAGAAGAAGTTGTTCATTATTCGTGGATTTGCATGGTTCTAGTTACATTTGTAACAAAAAGGGCATTTTCATAGACAGACTTGAAAGCCAGATCAGTGATTATTGCAACAACAAAAAAAGCAGGTTAAACTATTTTGATCAAATATTAAAATTATTAGTGCGTCTTATGGTTGTGGAAGGCTTATATTTAGCCTAGGTATAACTTCACAAATCCCTGAATTCAGTAGATTATTCCTGACTGTTTGAAATGCAGTGTATTGACCTTTAATTGTGCAACAATGCTTATTTAGAGATATGTTGTGAAAGTGGCCATAATTTTGAAAAAAATGAACCGGATATGATCGCCCAGCCCTAATTGAAGGCTTTTGGTCTTTACTCCTGTGAATGGAGTACAAGCACGAGTCACGCAAGGGAAGAGTGAGCTGTTTCAAGCTGCTCAGTGGGTGTGTGTCATGTCTGTAGAGGTGCAGGGTCTAGGTATTGTCCTCTTCTAAATGTATAATGAGTGATGTTCCACTATTGGGAATAGTGATTTACTTGTAGTAGAGTGGGCAGACTGTACAGTGTGTATATAAACAGACAGACAGGTGCTGTATGAGTGCAGGACTCACCTCTTCAGGTTTAGGAGGGCCCAGGGGATGCCTGTGGGGGTTTTGAATGCAGGCAACAGCTTCTCTCCCAGTTCTATGGCCTTCCTCCTGAACACCTACCAAAAAAAGAGAGAGACTCATCAGCAAAAACAATCTCTTCGTGTCATTCCGTCAATGTCTAAGAGGTGGTGACAGGGATCCATAGACAATGGCCATCAAGCTCTTCCTGTCACATGGGCCTTTTATCTCACATGCAGCGTGGCCCTGTTTCCTGTTAGAGAGTAGGGAAAGTAAAGGCTGTTTCCTGGTGTGTGTATGTATGTGTGTGTGTGTGTGTGTATGTGAGAGGGTGTGAGAGAGAGAGAGAGCGCAAGGCAGAGAAGGAGAGAGGAACAGAGAGAGCGAGAGGAAAAGAAAGTCAGGGAAAGAGACAGAGAAACCGGAAGAGGGAAACAGAGAGAGTGTTTAGGCCCGCTTCCTGCACCAAGCTGATAAGAACTAATCAGATAAGAGCAGAGCGTGGAGGCTCTGAGGCCTACCTTCCCATCCTGCACTGCACTCTGCTCTGCTCTTCAACGCTGCGCTGCCTCACACCACCTCCCTCTCTATGCCTCCCTTCTTGCCACCATCACAGCCCTGGATATCTATCTATCAACCCCTTCAGATCAGGGACAGGAAAATGTCACCATGTCACGAGCGCTTTACATTAAATCATATACAATGACACCAATATACAATGACAGGTAAGGCATCAAAGGCACATGTGCATCTTCCCGTCTATGTTGAGTCCTGAGAGGATTCTGTACTGTAGGAAATAGGAATACTAATGTAAAATAAATACATTCCCTATGAAGTCTCCAGAAGTTTCTGTGAATGCACTCACTCTCTGGGAGATGCCCCAGTCAATAATCTGAATTTCATTCAGACATTTTGGCTCTCAGGAAAAGTGCTCTGCGTGAAGCTAATTGCAGCGTATGAGTGTCTGAATGAAATTGTGATTATTGGGATCTACTGTAACTAACCGAGATAACAAAGCTGTACACATGATCATATCTGTGTGTTCCATCATCACATGTTCCTGTACTAGTTCTGAAGTGACATGGAGCTGTCAGAGGAGGTCGTAAGACGCTGTGAAGAACAGGGAGTGTTGGTCTTGGATATGCGCGGAGACGTCTCTAAGCAGCAACAATCCGGTGTGTCACTGCCTGCCGAGGGACCTGTGCCACATGGCTTCATGCTAATCCAATTGTTGTGAAAAGATATTCTCTCCTCTATGAAGTATTAAAATGGCATATGTCCAGCCACTCAATAGTGGGGAATGTCTCACAAGTACCAAACGCCTGCACAAAGACGAGAGGGCACGAATGAATAAGGTAAAACAGCAACAGAGTCAGTCTGTTGAAAGTCATTGAATTGGTTATTTTCAAAATGCAGATGTAGATGATGTATAAAGAGTACAATCTCAAAGGCAGGAGCTGGTGGCCTTTCAAAAGAGGCATTCAGGAGCTGCGTCGGTACAGGGCGGTGCCATCACCGATTGTTTCATTCACTGGACACCCGTTGATACTAGTGCCCTAACTCAAAAAACTCCGGCTAGGGCAGTGTGCGTCAGCCACCAAATAATCTCCTGCTGTGTCCTTGGAGTCTCTGGACAAGGTCACCTGGTAACCTGTTCTACTAATAATCACTATGTCTCCCGCTGTGTCCTTGGAGTCTCTGGACAAGGTCACCTGGTAACCTGTTCTACTAATAATCACTATGTCTCCCGCTGTGTCCTTGGAGTCTCTGGACAAGGTCACCTGGTAACCTGTTCTACTAATAATCACTATGTCTCCTGCTGTGTCCTTGGAGTCTCTGGACAAGGTCACCTGTTAACCTGTTCTACTAATAATCACTATGTCTCCTGCTGTGTCCATGGAGTCTCTGGACAAGGTCACCTGTTAACCTGTTCTACTAATAATCACTATGTCTCCTGCTGTGTCCTTGGAGTCTCTGGACAAGGTCACCTGGTAACCTGTTCTACTAATAATCACTATGTCTCCTGCTGTGTCCTTGGAGTCTCTGGACAAGGTTACCTGGTAACCTGTTCTACTAATAATCACTATGTCTCCCGCTGTGTCCTTGGAGTCTCTGGACAAGGTCACCTGTTAACCTGTTCTACTAAATCCACAGCGCTGTTCCTTCTGCCCACCACTCCCCCCTCTGCTCTGTGATGAGGTGTGGGTTGTCTGTCTACCTCTCTCTCGCCACTCTGTCATTTATTACATTGGACTTTTATGGCTCAATTCTGAGGAGGTTATGAAAGTAATCTGGAGCTCCCGTACCGTAAGTAGAGGACATCCACAAATCATCCCATCCCACCAGGGTTAGCACATACAGACAGGTCGAGACTGGAGAAATCCTGTGTACCTACATCTCATCCAATTTGTGTGATTAATGCTTTTAATGATGCCAGGACGCTGGAGAATAAATAAACCAGAGCCCCACCTAGAGTCATCAAGCAAACTGTCAACAAGGTTTAATAAGCAATCAAATGATCTGCAACCCCAAACAACCGGGCCAGGCTGGATGGCAGATAATATTAGTAAATATTGATAATGATATTCCTCACTCCAGTGAGTTTGAAGAATGACTTATCACTGATATGAGAGAATCAGCTTTGAAGTAGAACAGATGTTATACAGAATACAAATACAGCAACAGTTTTTTTGCAGGTTTCCTGACACTGAATAGGAATAAGGTAAACACTCATTTGGATGATTCAGGTCAAAGGAAACAAAGAAGCATGCAGTTCTGAAGATGAGGAGATGAAAGTAGTAAAAATACAACTTGCACACACCCTATTAGTGCAATAGGGGCCATTTTTGTACTCTACAAAGTAATTTAGGCCATAAGGACAAAACAAGACAGAGACAGTGACACAAAGACAGAGCGGGTGTAGTTTGTACAACAGGACTATGTGCCCGTCACTGGGAGCCAGGCTAACAGCTCCTGTGCTTTGGGGCTGTGGGGAAGAGGGCTGGACATGCCGCTAAAGAAGATGAATTACCTGGCTGGGCCGGGGGTGACTGGGCCGCCTTGCGGGACACAGCCCAAATTACTCCATGCGTCTGTGGGGAAGAACCAGACAGGGCTCTGGCTCCTCCAATAGATCAACCCACACCCAGCTTTCCCCCATGGCCTAGCTGTCCCTGGATGAAGCCTGGCAGGGAGGGACTGGGGGGATATAGGCCCAGTAGTTGGAACTCTAATCCCTTGACATGAAGCTCCAGGGAACACACATCACAGGTCACCAACAGGACTGAAAATGTCATTATGAAAATTCACTTCACCATGGCTACCATACCATAATATTTAGGTTAAATACAACAACAAAAAGGTGTGTGTGCACGCGTCCCCTCACAGTCCCCACCGTTCCATGAGTTGCTGTTTAATCCCTTTTTAAAGATCATTTAGGCTGTTTGAGTATTTGTATTTATTATGGATCTCCATTAGCTGCTGCCAAGGCTCTTGCTACTCTTCCTGGGGTCCGGCAAAATTAAGGCAGTTATGACATTTTTCTAACGTTACAATACATTCATAACAGATTTCACAACACACTAAGTGTGTGCCCTCAGGCCCCTACTCCACTACCACATATCTACAACACAAAATCCATGTGTACGTGTGTGTATAGTGAGTATGTTATTATGTGTGTGTCTGTGTCTATGTTTGTGTTTCTTCACAGTCCCCACTGCTCCATAAGGTGTATTTTTATATCTGTTTTTTAAAATCTGATTCTACTGCTTGCATTAGTTGCTGATGTGGAATATAGTTCCATGTAGACATGGCCCTACTGTATGTAGTACTGTGTGCCTCCCATAGTCTGTTCTGGACTTGGGGACTATGAAGAGACCTGGTGGCATGGCTTGTGGGGTATGCATGGGTGTCTGAGCTGTGTGCTAATAGTTTAAACAGGCAGCTCGGTGCTTTCAGCATGTCAATAACTCACAAATACAAGTAGTGATGAAGTCAATCTCTCCTCCACTTTGAGCCATGAGAGATTGACATGCATATGATTAATTTTAGCTCTCTGTGGACATCCATGGGCCAGCCGTGCCGCCCTGTTCTGAGCCAATTGCAATGTTTCTAAGTCCCTCTTTGTGCCACCTGACCACACAACTGAACAGTAGTCCAGGTTACTGAAAGCCAGTGGCATGTCCTTAGCAAAGATTTTGTTGGAGGGGCTTCCATTAAGAACACCCTCTGTGTAATTGAAGACGGAAGGCAGTTCCATGCGTTCATGGCGAGCTATAAAATTCTGCGTTGCAGTGAATTCGTTTTGGATTTAGGGACTGAAGAGACCGCTGGTGGCATGTCTTGTGGGGTATGCATGGGTGTCTGAGCTGAATGGTATTTGATTATACAGACAATCTGGAATTTTCACAACAATACTTCTCATAAAAACTAGAAGAGAACAGTTGATCTCTCGTCAACCCTCAACCAGGAAAGACTGGCATGTTGTTGATGTTAGTTCTGTATGTGCAGTTAAGGACAAGGCGTGCTGCTCTGTTTTGAGCCAGCTGCTGTCTTTTTTTGCTGCACTTGACTATATTACTGGACAGTAATCAAGATGGGACAAGACCACAACCTGAAAAACTAGTAAAGTAGATGTGTCAAAAATGCAGAAAATATTTTTTATAATAGACATAGCCCTCCCCATCTTCATAACTTTTACAACATGACATGACCATGATAATTGATCATCAATGTTATACCTAGAAGTTTAGCTTCCTCAACTTGCTTACAACCTTTATGTACAACTCACGTCAAGGTTTAGGTCTTAGAGAATGTTTTGAACCAAACACAATGCTTTCAGTTTTAGATTTGATTTATTTTGCTCCGTTGCACCCCATTATTTCTATTTCTACTTCGCACATTCTTCCACTGCAAATCTACCATTCCAGTGTTTTACTTGCTATATTGTATTTACTTCGCCACCATGGCCTTTTTTTGCCTTTACCTCCCTTATCTCACCTAATTTGCTCACATTGTATATAGACTTATTTTTCTACTGTATTATTGATTGTTTGTTTGTTTTACTCCATGTGTAACTCTGTGTTGTTGTATGTGTCGAACTGCTTTGCTTTATCTTGGCCAGGTCGCAGTTGTAAATGAGAACGTGTTCTCAACTTGCCTACCTGGTTAAATAAAGGTGAAATAAATAACTAAAAATATGTATTTCAGACCAGTTTATTATTAAGCATTCATTCTGATACAGACTGGAAGCTCACTGGCTTTGGGTTCTGACAAGTAGAGTGTGGAATCATCCGGCTCAAGGTTTCCGTTAGCCGGTAACTGCTGGCTTTTGGCCACAAAATAATAAAAAAAAGCAGATAAATAAAATTGTTCCCGAAAAATGCACGGGTGAAAAAAATCCCATTGCAAAATAATGGTTTTCATTCATTGATGGAAATATCAGTCGACGTAAATACTTTTGACCGTCATGCTTATTTGTCTATTGGTTAATTTGCATAATTTAGTGAAATTAAAATTGGCCTTTTGTGTGTCGTTAGTCATGTATCATATTTATCCAACACAACTATCACACGCCCAGCATACTTTCCTATTTTGAGAAGGACTTTTTTCTGCAGCTCCTCAGCTGGTTGCTGCTGGAATAAAACACGTGCCTTTATTATCCCATTCATTGTGCAACAATTCTAAATGCAGTCGTGTGTAAAACAGTTTTGGTGCACGATTAAAAAGAGATACGATTTTTATTTCTCAACTGGTAATTGAAAGTGCGCCTCCCATTCACCATTCAAGTGCAGACAACAGGTTATCAGCGTGTCATCCACCACATTACAATGTGAGCTGGACATAGAATGCATTTTGAAAACATACTTAATAGGAAAAATCCGACTATGGAAACGTAGAGGCAATTATTTTATAAAGACTTCATAAGTGGCGCTTGAGTTTCCAGTTTGGGGAAGCTCATAGCCTATAGGCCAATGCAGCAGAAGGCCTATAAGTTCCCTGCTCTTTCACACCGAGGATTAGGTATTATCGACATTGTTGGAAAGATTTTTTAAATAGCTTACTGTAAGCAACTATAGCTTCCATATTTTATAATTCGCAAAGGATGTTAAAAAACACTTTCCTAAATGTTCACGCAGCAGGCCAGGTACATGTCAGGCACACACGCTCCCTCAACATTATCAGGACAGGGAAACCAGACCAGACCAGACACTTGAGAGTTTTTCCACCGATTCCACAACAATTTGACCAAATTCAAAACAGCAATACTTCTCTTTCATTATTAGATATTTTATACAAAAATATGATGGTTCAATGCTGTCATTTCACTTGAGTTTTTCCACTTTACTTGTGAAATATTGAAATGATTACCAATATCGAAAGGTTTTGTTATAAATGACCCATCAACTTCAATGAACGATGGAGAGGAATGAGTTTTCTGCCCATGATATCAGATCTAAGGATGACGATGCCTAGACAATAGCAATGTTTCCAGCCTGGATCTTTTATCAGACAGAGTGGTCTGTCCCTCTTAAGATGCCATCCTGTGCTCAGCAGGCTAAAGCCTCAAACAGGGCCTGAAAAACAAATTGCTGGGAAAGAGCAGCTTTGTCCGATCTAATTGTGGTAAGCTGCACACACAGGAAAGAGGAGGTCAAATTGCATTACGAAATTAAACCCAGCAGGCTGTTAACCAGAGTGCACTGCCAGTTAACTTCCCCCTGACGAAGTGACTCATAGCAGTGCTGTCCTCCCTAAGGACTGAGGGGAACAACATTCAAAACAGGCCTCTGGACAGAACTGGGACTTTCAGAAATGGTCAAATTCAGAACGTCAAAAAGGAGTCCTCTGGCACTTTTTGCTGTGCCTAAGCACTGAAAAGATTGATTAAGCTATCGATTGGGCAGTGTCAGTGAAAGAACTCACCTGGTGTCCCCTGACATGAATCACTCACCTGATTGAAAAGTAACAACACTGAAGTCTTTAAGATCAGGGGTTGGGCCTCCCTGCTTTACTGTACTGCTGAGGTGCAGCTTTTTAATTCAGCAAAGAGTCTGAGGTGTGAGTTGAGGGGCTCCTCTGGCCTCTCGGCAGGGGCTTCAAACTGCCCGCTGGGCATCACTCACCTCACATCTTAAATGACGACTCAGTCCTTTCTCCTCTACTCAGTGAACGATTAAGCAGCTCGATAGAACCCTATTTCACCCCAATAAGTATTTTTTTGAGGAATGGCGTTCCTATGCTTTAAGATTACTAGGTGCCATTTGTAGTTTGTGCCTCTCTGTTATGCCACCATTAATGAGGCTAAAAACAGCAGATCCCGCCCTGGGTGCAGGGGGAGACATTTTTGAAAGGACACTTCAAGGCAATTACCACACTCATTTGTAGGGATTTATCCTAAGTTAGCACGGTGTGCCTGCTATATGAGCGGCTATAAGGCCCCTCCTCTACCTCCCCCCTAGCTACTCATTACAACTAAGAATCCACAGCAGAGAGAGAGGCTGAGGGAAAGAGGGAGAGTGGGTTAGTGAGAGAAGGGTATTTTGTGGGAGGGAAAGTTTGAGAAAGAGAAAATGCCCTAGGGAGAGGGAGTGAGTGAGAGACGACATTAGAAAAGTAGAGAGAGAGAATCTGAGGGGCAGCAGTAAACCCAAATGAGGTGACCCAGATCTTGTGTCCTTCTGTCAGTCTACTCAAAACCAGGAGAGACTGGTCACATTCAACTTATTCTTTTCAGTCAACATTTTCTGCATTTAACTCAAATAATGACTTCCATGACATTGATAAAATGAAGCCTGGTTTGTTCAAAGGTAGCTTTAATATGCTGAAACTGTACTTTTATATTCAAATGAGTATGGGTAAACGTTACAGTATGTTTGATATGCTAACGTTACCAGCTATCAATATTGTCTTGCAAGCTACATTTAGCTAATGTGTGTACGAACAACAAAATAAACCCTTTAATTGTCTGCACATGCTTGTGAATTGTTGCATTATTCAAGAGTGAAATAGGGTTTGCTTGCATTATTCAAGAGTGTAGCTAGCTAATATGTTTTAGAGGAAAAGTTGCTTACATTGTTGAATAGCTTGCAATCCTACTGGCTAGTCAGTGGCTACTTTAATACTGATATGTAAGGTACATTTTTAGCTACAGAGCAAGAATGCCACGTTGCCAGCTACAAAGAAAGGTAAGGCAAGGATGGCATGTAAATTTAAATGTTTATGTACATATTAAGCTAATTCAAAACCTATTCGTGCTGCCTCTCAAACGTTTGTCAATGAGAATAGCCTCAGAGGCCAGACCAGGTGCAGGAAAACTTACTTCTCTGCCACAAGCAAGATCCTTTGGCAGCGCTAACATATAGGCAGTGGAATGGGACTATCTGGTACTGGAGCGGATAGCCATGGCCTACTTAGCCGAGGAGCAACCATTTTCCCAATCTACTCTAAAGACCAAAAGGGCATATCAAGCTCTGACACAGCCTGTCAACTGACCAGGGCCCAGATGTGTGGCTTAAGCTCAGTGCCACCCGACTAGGTTTTCACATTCTGGTCTATAAGCACACTTCAAGCAGTTTGAGAGAGAGCGAGAGAGATGGAGGGAAGGAGGGAGGGATGTGGTATGTGTTAAAAGAGTCCTTAGATGAAGAGGGACCTCCGCTGAGAATGGACGAAAGGCGCGTAGAGGCAGACAAGGACGTCCATTCACACAGGAGCAGGAGGGCTTAGTGCTGAGAGCAATCAGGACCGGACAGACAGGAGGGAAAGGCTGAGCTGACGGGCCCTGCCTGGCTGCCTCTTTCAGCTCACACTTGAGGACCCTGGACTGCTTTAAACAACGGTTTCTCAGCAGCTCCTCAGCAGTCCTCTTCAATACGGCTTATTGTGCCTGAGAGCCTCAGAGCTGAACCCACTGAGCTGGGAGGAGGAGGTAGTGGAAAAGGAGGAGGAGGGCTGTGGCTGACTACAGAGTGATAAGCTGCTCCCAGCGCCCCATTCCCAAAGTCATTTAGGCCTACGTAAGGCAGGGATGAGCTGGGATCTTCCTCATGTCTGAGAGGGAGGAGAGGAATAGTTGTGTCTATATGCCTGAACAAACTAGCCACAGTACTAAGATCTTCTCTCTTGTAAAAATCAAACAGAAGGTTCTCCCTGAGGGGGTAGATGATGGTAAACAACCAAACAGAAGAGAAGAGGAGAAAAAAGCTCTGGTGTTTTCTGGAGCCTAATCCTTCAGGGGTGGAACTGGCTCAAATCTGCTCAATGCGAGGCACCACTCGCACACAAGAACATAGTCCATAAATTGAAGACAGCAGTGAGGAGAGATCCTCTAAAAGCCTGGATTGAAACCGATCCATGGAGGAGAGTACACTGATATTCCCCGGGCCCTGGCTCTCCAGCTAATGAAAGGCATGTGCTGGGG
Source organism: Salvelinus fontinalis (assembly GCF_029448725.1). Taxonomy (NCBI): domain Eukaryota; kingdom Metazoa; phylum Chordata; class Actinopteri; order Salmoniformes; family Salmonidae; genus Salvelinus; species Salvelinus fontinalis. The sequence continues at coordinate 21,109,975 of NC_074684.1, forward strand.
AGATCTGCCCTATACCAGAGAGAGTCCGACACAGGGTCTGTTACACCAGTCACGACACATATCACTTCCCTGTGTGTTCCTTATCAATTACACCTCAGTCACAAAATAGGCAATAGAACGGGGGAGAAAACACCAAGCTCATTACCGTCCGTGAATTGCTAGCTTGTATTGATTGGAGTTTGTGCCTGGCAAAGTGCTGCCGTGACTTTCCAAGATAATTATGTTTCAGTCGTCAGTGTGTTTTCTTTAATTCATTAATTATCTCTGTTAATGGCGGGGTGACTCTGAGAGGCACGCAATGTAACATGGCATGCAGCCCGGAAATAAGAGATTTATTCAGGAGCCGAGCTAGCGGATGTCTTTGTTATGTCCCAGATAGGCTGTCTCCATTGTGTTGGCTACGGCGGCGGTGGTGATGTGAGATGAATGAGCAGATGCTAGGTGATAGAAGGGTTTTATCTGTGCATGATCCCATTGAACAACTCTTGCTGGGGCACGAGATCTGCTGCATTAACTCAGGCATTAACTCAGGCATCCACACACACACACCTGACAGATACAGTACAAAGGCACACACATGATAAACCGAGGGGAGAAATAGAATTGTAGGGTTGTATTGTAGGGTAGGGTAAGCTATAAAAAGTGATCTAGTTTTCCGTCATGGCTTTCACTGCACCATTGACCACACTAAACGTTATTGAAAATGAAATGAAAATAAGTGATGGGGGGGGGGGAGAATCAATATTATTTTTGACAATATATAGTATCGTATCATTTTGACAATATAAATCAAATCAAATTTTATTAGTCACATACACATGGTTAGCAGATGTTAATGCGAGTGTAGCGAAATGCTTGTGCTTCTAGTTCCGACAATGCAGTAATAACAACAAGTAATCTAACCTAACAATTCCACAACTACTACCTTATACACGCAAGTGTAAAGGGATAAAGAATATGTACATAAAGATATATGAATGAGTGATGGTACAGAACGGCATAGGCAAGATGCAGTAGATGGTATAGAGTACGGTATATACATATGAGATGAGTACTGTAGGATATGTAAACATAAAGTGGCATAGTTTAAAGTGGCTAGTGGTACATGTATTACATAAAGATGGCAAGATGCAGTAGATGATATAGAGTACAGTATATACATATACATATGAGATGGGTAATGTAGGGTATGTAAACATTATATTAAGTGGCATTGTTTAAAGTGGCTAGTGGTACATTTTTACATAATTTCCATCAATTCCCATTTTTAAAGTGGCTGGAGTTGAGTCAGTATGTTGGCAGCGGCCGCTAAATGTTAGTGGTGGCTGTTTAACAGTCTGATGGCCTTGAGATAGAAGCTGTTTTTCAGTCTCTCGGTCCCTGCTTTGATGCACCTGTACTGACCTCGCCTTCTGGATGATAGCGGGGTTAACAGGCAGTGGCTTGGGTGGTTGTTGTCCTTGATGATCTTTATGGCCTTCCTGTGACATCGGGTGGTGTAGGTGTCCTGGAGGGCAGGTAGTTTGCCCCCGGTGATGCGTTCTGCAGACCTCACTACCCTCTGGAGAGCCTTACAGTTGTGGGCGGAGCAGTTGCCGTACCAGGCGGTGATACAGCCCGACAGGATGCTCTCGATTGTGCATCTGTAGAAGTTTGTGAGTGCTTTTGGTGACAAGCCGAATTTCTTCAGCCTCCTGAGGTTGAAGAGGCGCTGCTGCGCCTTCTTCACAACGCTGTCTGTGTGGGTGGACCAATTCAGTTTGTCCGTGATGTGTACACCGAGGAACTTAAAACTTTCCACCTTCTCCACTACTGACCCGTCGATGTGGATAGGGGGGTGCTCCCTCTGCTGTTTCCTGAAGTCCACAATCATCTCCTTTGTTTTGTTGACGTTGAGTGTGAGGTTATTTTCCTGACACCACACTCCGAGGGCCCTCACCTCCTCCCTGTAGGCCGTCTCGTCGTTGTTGGTAATCAAGCCTACCACTGTAGTGTCATCCGCAAACTTGATGATTGAGTTGGAGGCGTGCATGGCCACGCAGTCGTGGGTGAACAGGGAGTACAGGAGAGGGCTCAGAACGCACCCTTGTGGGGCCCCAGTGTTGAGGATCAGCGGGGTGGAGATGTTGTTACCTACCCTCACCACCTGGGGGCGGCCCGTCAGGAAGTCCAGGACCCAGTTGCACAGGGCGGGGTCGAGACCCAGGGTCTCGAGCTTGATGACGAGTTTGGAGGGTACTATGGTGTTAAATGCTGAGCTGTAGTCGATGAACAGCATTCTCACATAGGTATTCCTCTTGTCCAGATGGGTTAGGGCAGTGTGCAGTGTGGTTGCGATTGCGTCGTCTGTGGACCTATTGGGTCGGTAAGCAAATTGGAGTGGGTCTAGGGTGTCCGGTAGGGTGGAGGTGATATGGTCCTTGACTAGTCTCTCAAAGCACTTCATGATGACGGAAGTGAGTGCTACGGGGCGGTAGTCGTTTAGCTCAGTTACCTTAGCTTTCTTGGGAACAGGAACAATGGTGGCCCTCTTGAAGCATGTGGGAACAGCAGACTGGGATAAGGATTGATTGAATATGTCCGTAAACACACCAGCCAGCTGGTCTGCGCATGCTCTGAGGACGCGGCTGGGAATGCCGTCTGGGCCTGCAGCCTTGCGAGGGTTAACACGTTTAAATGTTTTACTCACCTCGGCTGCAGTGAAGGAGAGCCCGCAGGTTTTGGTAGCGGGCCGTGTCAGTGGCACTGTATTGTCCTCAAAGCGGGCAAAAAAGTTATTTAGCCTGTCTGGGAGCAAGACATCCTGGTCCGCGACGGGGCTGGTTTTCTTTTTGTAATCCGTGATAGACTGTAGACCCTGCCACATACCTCTTGTGTCTGAGCTGTTGAATTGCGACTCTATTTTGTCTCTGTACTGGGACTTAGCCTGTTTGATAGCCTTGCGGAGAGAATAGCTACACTGTGTGTATTCGGTCATGTTTCCAGTCACCTTGCCCTGGTTAAAAGCAGTGGTTCGCGCTTTCAGTTTCACGCGAATGCTGCCGTCAATCCACGGTTTCTGGTTTGGGAATGTTTTAATCGTTGCTGTGGGTACGACATCGTCAATGCACTTCCTAATGAACTCGCTCACCGAATCAGCATATTCTTCAATGTTGTTGTTGGACGCAATGCGGAACATATTCCAATCCGCGTGATCGAAGCAGTCTTGAAGCGTGGAATCAGATTGGTCGGACCAGCGTTGAACAGACCTGAGCGCGGGAGCTTGTTGTTTTAGTTTCTGTTTGTAGGCTGGAATCAACAAAATGGAGTCGTGGTCAGCTTTTCCGAAAGGAGGGCGGGGGAGGGCCTTATATGCGTCGCGGAAGTTAGTATAACAATGATCCAGGGTTTTACCAGCCCTGGTAGCACAATCGATATGCTGATAGAATTTAGGGAGTTTTGTTTTTAGATTAGCCTTGTTAAAATCCCCAGCTACGATGAATGCAGCCTCAGGGTGTGTGGTTTCCAGTTTACAAAGAGTCAGATAGAGTTCGTTCAGGGCCATCGATGTGTCTGCTTGGGGGGGAATATATACGGCTGTGATTATGATCGAAGAGAATTCCCTTGGTAGATAATGCGGTCGACATTTGATTGTGAGGAGTTCTAGATCAGGTGAACAGAATGACTTGAGTTCCTGTGTGTTGTTATGATGATCACACCACGTCTCGTTAATCATGAGGCATACCCCCCCGCCCCTCTTCTTACCAGAAAGATGTTTGTTTCTGTCGGCGCGATGCGTGAAGAAACCAGCTGGCTGCACCGACTCCGTTAGCGTCTCTTGAGTTAGCCATGTTTCCGTGAAGCAGAGCACGTTGCAATCCCTGATGTCTCTCTGGAATGTTACCCGTGCTCGGATTTCATCAACCTTATTGTCAAGAGACTGGACACTGGCGAGTAGTATGCTAGGGAGTGGAGCGCGATGTGCCCGTCTCTGAAGCCTGACCAGAAGACCGCTACGTTTGCCCCTTTTACGGCGTCGCGTAGGGTCGCCGGCTGGGATCAGATCCATTGTATTGGGTGGAAGGCAAAACACTGGATCCGTTTCGGGAAAGTCATATTCCTGGTAGGAAACGATGATTAGTTGACGTTAATCGTATATTCAGTAGTTCCTCCCGACTGTATGTAATGAAACCTAAGATCACCTGGGGTACCAATGTAAGAAATAACACATAAAAAAACAAAATACTGCATATTTTCCAAGGAACGCGAAGCGAGGCGGCCATCTCGGTCGGCGCCGGAAGTCAAATAAGAACATAAGAATATATATATATAAGAACATAGCTTGTTCTCCATCTTATTTTTAACTAGGGAGACAATTTGTTTTCAGAACCTTTATTTCCTTGACGGATCTAAACACTAAACTTTTCTCATGGCTCTTTCTTGTCCCTCTGCAGTCGACATGTGGTGAGCAATATGTTTGGAACACCGAATCACAATAAAATCACAGTATCAAATCGCAACATATAGAATCACGAGAATCGCAAAACATTGTATCGGCACCTAAGTTTCGTGATAATATCATATCGCGAGGTCCCTGGCAATTCCCAGCCCAAATGAAAATGAGTATATTGTGCGTGTCTGTATGTAGGGAGTAGCTCAACATGAGCCGGGGCATGTCTGCCTGTGCTGCTATTCAGATGGAAATGAGTGGCTGAGAGAGGGCACACTGCCTGATGGAGGGAGATACAGAGACAGAAAGAAAGCGAGAGAGAGAGGGAGCTAGAGAGCCAGATAGAGAGCAAGAGAGACCTCTTAGCTCTTGTGGAGTGAATGTTCTGTGTCCCACCAGGGACCACCTGTCAGGAGCGATAAAGCAGGTTGGATCAGAGGAACTGGGCAGACAGACAGACACACAGTTCCTGCAGATGGGAGGAGAGGACAGGGAGAGGAGGAGAGGAAGAGGGGAGAGAGAGAGATAGCAAGAAAGAGTAAGAGAGCTAGATGGGGGAGAAAGATGAAGAGAAGAGGGGGAGGGGCAGCATCATGGCTGGCTGTTGTTTGGCCGTCTTGGCGGGGCTCCACCAAACCAGCATGTGGGCGTCAGGCAGGCAGGCAGAGGAGCCAGTGGGACATCTCCTGTCTGCCAGGCCCTGTTGGCCCCTCTCACTACCACCCCTCTCACTGGAACATTGATTATGGCATTGTGTTGGGGAACAGACGCACATGTGCTGCTGAAAGCCCTCTCCACCACATGGACACGAGGGCTCTGGCCCTGGTACTCTCCCTCGCTGATCACTACACTCCCAGAGAATATGTCAGCCAGCCAGCCAGCCTCTCTCTCAGCCAGATAGGCTCTAGGAGAGAAAACAGAACAAATAGCCTTCAATCCTTTCCTCCTATAAGGCTCCACTTGCACCATCCTCACAACATACAGGACCTCATACAAAGAGACTTACAACACCACCACCACGACAAAACGGGCGGGATAAAACCTTCCTCCAATACCCTTAGTGGAGAAGAGAAGATGGGTGTTAACGCAGCAGCTTACGGAGCGAGCACAAATGGCAGGCTGGGGGATTGCGTTGCTGCAGACTGTGCAAGGTTACAGCAGAGACGCTAGTCTGGGAGGTCACCACACCGCCGCTAGCTGGCGCTCAGACACCCAGGGTGTTTCTCAATATGCATACTACCGTTCTCCAAGTGCATTCTCCAACGATGTTCTCCTGAGTATGTTCTTGTGAGGACAATAGTGTAGAGAATGCATAAAACATTACATTTGAGAAGCACTTGCACTCCCCCTACTCTATTACCTCACACTGCACCTCCCCATTCACTGAACCTTCTTCCAGCCAGGACAATGACAACAATAGACAAAACAAGACATACAAAGCAAACATTTTACTTTAGAATGATCAGATAGATGTGAATCTTAATAATATAGTTAGCCAGCTAGTTTAACAGGCAAAAATGACCTAAAACGAATATTATGCAAGGTAGATAGCAATTATTCGTGGCTATCCAGTTAGCCCTATTGACTTATTATGGGCTTGTGATCAGGTAAACATGCCAAAATTAACACAGCATGTATTTATTAACGTATCAAGATCAAATTTTGTAGTTAGGCAACATATTACATATGAATAGGCAACATTTCATTCCGATGTCGGAGTGTATTTTCTTTCGCTCAAATAATGGCCTCAAATAAATATGTACAAACGGAGTACGCATTCGAGAAAGGCCCTCCTTCCTCCGTTTCGCATATTTTGATTTGGACTCCTACTCCGACCCTCCCGTGCTCGGAGCACAGTAGTATGCATTTAGAGAAACACCCCCAGAGAGACACGGCAGTGGGTGGACAACTGTCAGCTCTTACACTTAATTTACAGGGCACTCACTTCCCCTGCCTCACCCACCCTCAAACAGATGAAACATCTAATGAACACAGCACAGCTCCCTGCTCTGAGAGTGCACACATTCATTACCTGCTGTCAATGGGGAGAGGGGAGCACACATGCACAGCATAGTACAGCACAATATTGGCTAGTCAGGCTCAACACAAGCACAGATGTACCATAATTTAAAGTCAACACTAGGATCATACTATACAGTACATGCCCTTGAAATAGTTTTATAGTCCATGTATTTCCAATGAAATAAACTCAATTGAGGGAAATGTCGGTTGAGATTGATTACCATGTTCATAAATTCAACGCATTAGAGTGGACGACCACAATAGAAGTCTGATGTCGTATGTGGTTCCTGGACTCAATAGTACTCCTCTCAACCCCTCACGAGAGAACCCTTCCTTGTGCATCATCACTGTTTGGCATGTAGGTTACGTAGTATGTAGGGAGATTGTAAATTAATACTGAAATACTGGTCAGGAAATTAAGAAACAAACACCACCACTTTAATGATGTGGAAATGGCATGGTCCCATCTGAATAGAAAATTCTCACCTCGTCAGACTGAACATAATATTTCCCTTCGCATGGCTCTGGTGGGGCTGACAGAGCAGTACATGTTACAGTCAGCTCATTTTACTGGGAAAACGAAAGGAGGATCATTTGCGTAGACAAAAATGGCATATATCATTTGCATAGTTGAAACACACACAAGCCAATTTTAAACAATATAGCGAGGTAGTTAATTCATATTCTTCATTACAATAGTAACACAAGTATGACTTTTCACATGCTCAGTCAGTAGCAGAGGTCCATTCAAACACACAATGTAGAAATACCTAAACTATCCACCAGAGGCAAACACGTTGCATACTAGAACAACACAACTGAAGGCACAAGTCAAGTGAATTACATGTGATTAATAGCCTAAGGACATTCATTCTAAAAGTTCCCCCATCCCCATAATCAGAGGTATCCATAGCAACAAGGTGGGTTCATCACAAAAAAATGCTAGTCTTTTTAAAGTTGTATGCAAACAAAGACCAGTCACCACACCAGCTTCAGGGAGTGACTAAATCCCTTTGCGGCATGCAGAAAAACAAGGCTGGTTACATGGTTTCGTTGTGTGCTTGCCCCTTAGCCGACATTAGCATGCAATGATGGGTCAGACCAGAGACAATAGAGCGGTGAGTAGTGTTTTTAGCTGTTTTTAGCTTTGATGGTTATCCAGTGTGATCTTTGCAACAGGCTGACAGAACAAAGGCTGATGGATTTCTTCTTCAGGCAGGGCCCATAAACGAGCACAGTGCAAAACAACGCAGCCAGCCCGCCAGCCCTCAGATCTCCATGGCCCAAACGTTTTCAAGATCCTCAAAGAGATGGTATAACCTTTCAAAATAAAAATCTCATCACATCCAAAGGACAACTGTGGATTTGCGCAGATGTTTTGATATACAATGCATTTGGAAAATATTCAGACCTCTTGACTAAATCCACATTTTGTTATGTTACAGCCTTATTCTAAAATGGTTTAAGTTGTTTTTCCCCCTCATCAATCTACACACAATACCCCATAATGGCAAAGCAAAATCGGGTTTATAAATGTTTGCTGAAATATCCCATTTACAAAAGTATTCAGACCCTTTACTCAGTACTTTGTTGAAGCACCTTCGGCAGTGCTTACAGTCTCGAGTCTTCTTGGGCATGACGCTACAAGCTTGGCACACTTGTATTTGGGGAGTTTCTCCCATTCTTCTCTGCAGATTCTCTCAAGCTCTATCAGGTTGAAAGGTGAGCATCGCTGCACAGCTATTTTCAGGTTTCTCCAAAGATGTTTGATTGGGTTCAAGTGTGGAATCTGGCTGGCCACTCCTGCGTTGTCTTGGCTGTGTGGTTAGGGTCGTTGTCCTGTTGGAAGGTGAACCTTCGCCCCAGTCTGAGGTCCTGAACGCTCTGGAACAGGTTTCAAAAGATCTCTCTGTACCCTGCTCCGTTCATCTTTCCCTCGATCCTGACTAGTATCCCAGTTCCTGCCACAAAAACATCCCCCACATTATGATGCTGCCACCACCATGCTTCACCATAGGGATGGTGCCAGGTTTCCTCCAGATGTGACGCTTGGAATTCAGGCGCAAGTCTTCAATCTTGGTTTCATCAGGCCAGAGAATCTTGTTTCTCATGGTCTGAGAGTCCTTTAGGTGCCTTTTGGCAAACTCCAAGCAGGCTGTCATGTGCCTTTTACTGAGGAGTGGCTTGATTGGTGGAGTGCTGCAAAAAAATGGTTAAACTTATAGAAGGTTCTCCCATCTCCACAGTGGAACTCTGTCAGAGTGACCATCAGGTTCTTGGTCACCTCCCTGACCAAGGCCCTTTTCCCCCGATTGCTCAGTTTGGCCGGGTGGCCAGCTCTAGGAGGAGTCTTGGTGGTTCAAAACTTCTTCCATTTAAGAATGATGGAGGCCACTGTGTTCTCGTGGACCTTCAACGCTGCCGACATTTCTTTGGTACCCTTCCGCAGATCTGTGCCTCGACGCAATCCTGCCATTTGCAAAAATGTCTAAAAACCTGCTTTCGCTTTGTCATTATGGGGTATTGTGTGTAGATTGATGATTTTTAAAATGTTTCATCCATAACAAAATGTGGATCAAGTCAAGGGGTCTGAATACTTTCCGAATGCACTGTACTGGTGGTACTCAACCAGGCACAGTTAAATATAGAAGAAAAAGCTGATGTAATTGGAACGTAAGTCCTTTCTTTTGAATAGTGTTTGAAAATAGTTTGGAGGCAGGCCAAATTATTGAGCAGCCTGGCCCCTCAGGGGAATGGGCTGTGTGGTTTGGACGTGGTTTCTCTCTCTCCTGTAAGGTGCTTGCCTGCCTGCTGCAGTGAGGAGAGAGCTAAACTTCGCAGCCCCACAGACCTGTCCATGTGCACTCTAAGCACTAGAGCCTGACCAATTTATTGGTTGAACAATATTAACAATCCGATATTAGCCTTTTATGGATGCATTTGTATCAGTGTTTTATAGTGCAAAAAGAGGGCGGTCTTTACATAGCTATAAGCCTATCTTGCCTTGGCGCGCTACAGCAAGACGGGACACTATCACCTACATCAGTCGGAGAGGAGAGTGAACTACTTTGAACTAACTGCTTATGGTTCTATGGTGAGTGCAGAGTAGATAGAAGTTTGCCCAGCTCAATAACGCGCACTGGCCATATACTGTTACAAAGAGTGTCATGGTATAGTGTTGGGTGTCGTGAAAAACAATGGATGCTATGCCAAAATGTAAAGCAAGTGCCCTGCTGAGAATGTTCAACTCTGTGGTAACGTTAACTTTACAGCCCTTTAATGAAGCCTTTGAAATCTGGTGTGTTATATTTGCTCTTTGCGAAGGGTATTATTCCTCAAGCTCTTTCATTCAAATGTTTTCAGATGCACACAAAAAAAAGAACATAGTAGGTTACAAAACAGCGCTTCGTAGCTACGTTTTGATGTATGGGTTGCAGTGGCAATTTTAGCATGTAAATCTTGGTGGGGCAAACTCAGAAAAGCCACTACACAGCACTAAACAATACATTAATTGCACTATAATGGTGACAAGCGGCGCCGACAAACTGTTAGGGCCTACATAAAGCTGTCCTAACAGCTGTCCCGACACTTTACCACTGCTACACCTGGCTATCAGTGGAGCCTTGTCTGGCAGTGAAACACAGCTGATATGGCTGACTTGCTTAAACAAATGTGGTTTCTATTGACAACTGAAATGTACAAACTATGGCATAAGGGGACAACGAGCGGATAAGAGGCAATCCGTAATTTAGATTAAAATATTAATGAGCGAGCTAGGACGGACGTAGTCAATAACTATTTGTTCATCACTTTTGAAATGTACGGCTACAGAAATCAGAACATGGGCCATTCTTACAGTATTCTTCCTGTACACCAACTCAGAACCGTAGGATAAATACAGGGGGCATATAAGCAGACAATGAAAGCTCTAACAATATTCAATAATGATATTTCTCTAAAACAGGCTACATGTCCACCACCAGGTCAGAGGAGTAGGCTAAGTTATGAGGGGGAAATAGACCAAATTATTAGGGTGAGGCACATGGGCTAATAAACAGCTTACTACACAACATATCCAATTGGTAGTTACGATCTTGTCTCATGGCTGCAATTCCCCTACGGACTCGGCGAAGGTCGAGAGCCAAGTTGCACTGCTTCTTGAAACACTGCTTGCTTAACCTGGAAGCCAGCCTCACCAATGTGTCGGAGGAAACACTGGTTGACCGACGCCACGCCACGCCACAAGGACAAGGAGCCACAAGGAGTCGCCACAAGGAGTCGCTAGAGCACAATGAGATAAGGACATCCCAGCTGGCCAAACTGTCCCCTAACCCGGATGATGTTGGAACAATTGTGCGCTGTGCCATGGGTCTCCCGGTCACAGCCGGCTGTGAAACAGTCTGGGATCGAACCCGGGGCTGCAGTGGCACCTTAGCACTCATGGTTGAATTTGCGATTTCCCACTTGTTGTGTAATGTTTATGTCCAATGGCCGATGAGCACCGATACGTTTTTATCTATACTTTCTCTTCATATGACAAGGATTGAAAAGGATTTGCAAGTATATTGCCGACTTGATGCATGATGATGACTGCTTGTCTAGCTTGCTAGCTAAGATTTTGAAAGTATGATGTTGACATCAGTCCAATCAAAGCTAAGGTAGATATACCGTGATTTAACATAATTTTATCTGTGGTCAATGACCTTGAGCATTCTTGGATGGGCACTTCTAATGTAACTCTATGGCAGCACACAGGGGGCTTGAATTTCTGAGCTATACCCTTAGATTTTGCGGTGACATAGTGTCACCTGCATTTTGGAGCTACCTTACTCAAGAAAACAAAAAAGAGACCATGTTTGTATGTGAATTAATTAACTCAAGGATTTAAATAAAAATAAAAAATGTTTTGGAAACTGATATGTGACACATATTAATGCCAAAATAACTTATACATTTTATTTTATTATATATATATATTGTTTTTTCTCTCCTGCTAAACAGGGGGACTCAGCTTTGAGTATCTTTGTAGGGCTGTTTTAAGCACAATCCACACAATTTATTTTATATTATTCCAGCTATAATAATACAATTATTGGCATATACATATATCGGTTATGGGTGAATATTTACACTCTAAAATCGGAATTGTATCCAAAAATCCCATATCAGTAGGGCTCTACTAAGCACGCAGGGAGTGGTGAAACAGTGAGACTTTGAACTGCCCGAGGGATCCTGGCTCTAACTGTGTAAACTCCCCTGGGCTAATTTGCCTGCTGTCATCAGTTGATACAGTTTAATACAAGGCAACACTCATACACTTGAGCGTATAATAGAGTGGAGAACAACGGAGCAGTGTAATAGGATCCCTTTCAGCCCAGATAAGATAGCATCTCTCACAATATGGTGACGACATCGAGGGAACCCTTAATTGTTAAATTCCTCCCGCTGTAGCTTCCTGTGTGGAGCGATACATATTAACATTGCAGATGGCTTATTAGCCTTATCAGCCTCCCCAAATGGAGAGATAAGAGACATTGACAACACGCCTAACCTTCCGAAAGGCACAGCAGCGTCTGTGTGTCAGAGACCCCACTGAAACTGTCTGGCAGTGGAGTGATGTTGAACTTACAGTTAACTTAACTTACAGTACTGACTGGAGGAGCACTGAAGGGGGTCCTGAAACCGGCAGGCCCTTTGGCTGTCTGCCAGATAGCTTATATCCATGTGCTATGGATGGCTGAGAGGGAGGAGAATGGAAATAGGCTCTTCAAACTGAGAAGACAAACGGGAGAGACCGAGGGTTAGAAATGATAGGCGGGGGGTCTCAGCACGTCTTCAAATAAATGCTGTGCACAGTTTTGTACGAGACGCGATTGATTTGTTGCACAGCATGAATGAGCTGTAGAGGAATATAGTAGGTATATACAGTATAGAGCACAGAGGAGATGGGGGGGGGGGAGAAAAATAAACCGCAGCGAGTGTGTAGCAATTATATCCTCTGTCAGGAACACTATGGGCAAGAAGTAACGCTTGTTTTCCTTTTACACTGGGTGGAGGGGTAGTAAACAAAACCAGTGTAGCTGTCACGCCCTGACCATAGAGACCCTTTTTATTCTCTATTTTGGTTAGGTCGGGGTGTGACTAGGGGGGGTGTTCCTATCTAGGTGTTTTATTTCTATGTTGGCATGGTATGGTTCTCAATCAGAGGCAGCTGTTTATCGTTGTCTCTGATTGGGGATCATATTTAGGCAGCCATTTACCCACTGTGTTTTGTGGGATCTTGTTTTGAGTTAGTGCATGTACCACCTCTGATGTTACGGTTCGTTGTTTGTTTCCTTTTGTTTTTTAAGTTTCACACAAATAAAGATGTGGAACTCAGAGCACGCTGCGCCTTGGTCCGTCTCTCCACACAGCTGTGACAGTAGCCAAGGGCTTGTCAACACACTAAAAAGCATCTCAGTTTCTTAGTTAATTAAGCCGTCGTAATCCAATGTGTGACCTCGTCGCCAAAACCAATTTCCACCTTGTCAAACCACTGTGGTGGTGTGTGTGTTCAGTAACATATGCTGAAATGTAGGCTAGAACGCAGGCGGTTGGTTCATCCTCTTCTTATGGCAGTGTGGGGGGGGGGGGGGTGGGGGGTGGGGGGGGGGGGGGGGTCATTATATCAAGTTTGGGAGAAGTAGAATGATGAGAACGATGAGAATACAGCCGACAGCTAGTAGATAAGAGACACTTTCTTTCCGTCACTGGCTCTCTGGGGTTTGGATTAAACAGATTGCTAATTGTGCTTAACCTAAATACTGTAGAGGGAGGGGGAGTGCCACTGCTGCTCAGGACTAGAGAGAGAGCCTGCTAGCCCTGGCGGTTATGGGTGTGGCTTGTCATTGCTCTGCCATAGTAATCCAATTAGGACAGTTTGTTCAGAGACAGAGATGATCCAGACAGAAGGAGGCTGAACAGTTCACACTAAATATACTGTAGAAGGCCTCATAGACTTGATGATGTTATTGTGGGGGAACAGAGAGAGTAGTTTCTCATAGAAAGAGTGTGGGATAGTCTCTCACATACATTATTCTTCCTGCATGGCTGTGTCATTTAAAAATGGAGGGATTCTGCGCTAGACAAAACTCAGCACAAATCCCTGAGCTGGAGGAGATAGAATCAAGGCTCCTGTTTCTGAACACTGCATTTAGAGAGTTTTTTGAGGGAGAAAATGCCTGAGTCAGTCTGAGCTAGGGGTGTTGCAGTGACCACACCGGCGGTCATGAGTCATGAAGGCAGTCAAATTCCACATGATCGTTCCACATGACCGCTCTGATGCTGCTGTTGGTCATTACTAGCCCACCAAACTTGCTAACTGCCTGGTACTCAGCACTCCATTGTCCATCTAATCACACTGACATCAATGCAAAAGTGATCAAAAATCTAATCAAATACTTCATGAGAGCCCATGAGCTCATGCTGCGCAACATGTCTTTAGGCTATGCGGGAGAAAACGGAGTGATGGCTGCTAATAAAAAGAGGAGGTTCCCATCAGCCTTCTATAGGCTAAGCCTACTATATTTATTAAATTCCCTAATATTAAGCACATTAGTTATATTTACAACAAGAGTATAGCCTACCTGGCTGGCATGAAAATAAACGGGGAAAAGCCTCCTCTATTCACTATTTAAGAGCATAGATGCAATTTTTTCCCGCTGCCCCTGTTTCGATACAGTTGTATATGTAAAGACAAGACTAAATCAAGAATAGTCTGATGGGTGACAACATTAGCCTATCACTTGTGAATGATATATTATCAATTGTGAATGAAAATAAATAGTACCCGCAAAACACCAGTCTCAACATCAACAGTGAAGAGGCGACTCCGGGATGCTGGCCTTCTAGGCAGAGTTGCAAAGAAAAAGCCATATCTCAGACCGGCCAATAAAAATTAAATATTAATATGGGCAAAAGAACATAGACACTCGACAGAGGAAGATTGGAAAAAAGTGTTATGGACAGACAAATCTAAGTCTGAGGTGTTCGAATCACAAAGAAGAACATTCGGGAGACACAGGAAAAAATGTAAGCTGCTGGAGGATAGCTTGATGCCATCTGTCAAGCACGGTGAAGGCAATGTGATGGTCTGGGGTTGCTTTGGTGGTGATAAAGTGGGAGACTTAAGGCCAGCCTCCCGGAGTCGCCTATTCACTGATGACATTGAGACTGGTGTTTTGCGGGTACTATTTAATGAAGCTGCCAGTTGAGCACTTGTGAGGCGTCCGTTTCTCAAACTAGACACTAATGTACTTGTCCTCTTGCTCAGTTGTGCACCTGTAACAGTCCTGACCTATTTATGTTAGTTTTTATGTGTTTATGGTCAGGGCATGTGTTTTGGGTGGGCAGTCTATGTTATCTGTTTCTATGTTGGTTTCGGTTTGCCTGGTATGGCTCTTGATTAGAGGCAGGTGGTTTGCATTTTCCTCTAATCAAGAGTCATATTTAGGTAGGGCATTCTCACTGTTTGTTTGTGGGTGATTGTCTCCTGTGATGTCTTCGTCGTTGTCGATGTTTTTTCACATATGGGACTGTTTGGCTGTTCGTGCGTTTTTTGATGTACGTTCCTGTTCGTGAGTTTACGTTTGTCTATGTAGTTTAGGTTCAGGTTCCGTTGTACGTCGTTTTGTTATTTTGTAAGTTTTTTGAAAGTGTTTTGTTTTGTTTCGTGACCATCGTATTGATAATAAAGATGGCTTATTTCCCTGACTCCGCATTTTGGTCCGAAGATCCTTCTCTCCTCACCTCATCTGAGGATGAGGAAAGCGACAGTTCTAACAGAATCACCCACCAAAATACAGAGACCAAGCGGTATGGGAATGCTCGACGGCGCAACAAGAACTTCTGGACTTGGGAGGAGATATTGGACGGTAGAGGACCTTGGGCTCAACCAGGGGAATATCGCCGTCCAAAGGAGGAATTGGAAGCAGCGAAGGCTGAGCGGCGCTGGTATGAGGAGGCAGCGCGACGACGCGGTTGGGAGCCCGTGAGTAAGACCCAAAAATTTCTTGGGGGGGGGGCACACGAGGAGTGTGGCAAAGCCGGGTAGGATACCCGAGCAAACTCCCCGTGCTTACCGTGGAGGTAGAAGGCGTCGTACTGGTAAGACACCGTGTTATGCGGTAAAGCGCACGGTGTCCCCAGTACGCGTGCTTAGCCCAGTGCGGGCTATTCCACCTTGCCGCACTGGGAGGGCTAGGTTGGGCATCGAGCCGGGTGCCATGAAGCCGGCCCAACGTAGCTGGTCTCCAGTACGTCTCCTCGGGCCGGTGTACATGGCACCAGCCTTACAGGTGGTGTCCCCGGTTCGCCTGCATAGCCCAGTGCGGGCTATTCCACCTCGCCGCACTGGCAGGGCTACGGGGTTCATTCAACCTGGTAGGGTTGGGGAGGCTCGGTGCTCAAGAGCACGTGTCCTCCTTCACGGTCCGGTATACCCGGTGCCACCTCCATGTACCAGTCCTCCGGTGGCAGCCCCCCGTACCAGGCTGTCTCTCCGGGTTCTCTCTCCTGCTGTTTCCTCCTCTCCAGCGCAGCCGGTGCCTAGACCACGCACCAGGCTGTCTCTCCTTCTCCTCCCTACAGAGCTATCTGTCTCCCCAGCGCCATCTGAGCCATCCGTCTCCCCAGCGCCATCTGAGCCATCCGTCTCCCCAGCGCCATCTGAGCCATCCGTCTCCCCAGCGCCATCTGAGCCATCCGTCTCTCCAGCGCCATCTGAGCCATCCGTCTCCCCAGCGCCGTCTGAGCCATCCGTCTGCCATGAGCCTGCAAAGCCGCCCGTCTGCCATGAGCCTACAGAGCCATCCGCCAGACAGGAGCCGCTAGAGCCGTCAGCCAGACAGGAGCCGCTAGAGCCGTCAGCCAGACAGGATCTGCCAGAGCCGCCAACCAGACAGGATCTGCCAGAGCCGCCAACCAGACAGGATCTGCCAGAGCCGCAAACCAGACAGGATCTGCCAGAGCCGCCAACCAGACAGGATCTGCCAGAGCCGCCAACCAGACTGGATCTGCCAGAGCCGCCAACCAGACAGGATCTGCCAGAGCCGCCAGCGAGCCATGAGCAGCCAGAGCCGCCAGCGAGCCATGAGCAGCCAGAGCCGTCAGAGAGCCATGAGCAGCCAGAGCCGTCAGAGAGCCATGAGCAGCCAGAGCCGTCAGAGAGCCATGAGCAGCCAGAGCCGTCAGAGAGCCATGAGCAGCCAGAGCCGTCAGAGAGCCATGAGCAGCCAGAGCCGTCAGAGAGCCATGAGCGTCGAGAGCCGTCAGCCTGCCATGAGCGTCGAGAGCCGTCAGCCTGCCATGAGCGTCGAGAGCCGTCAGCCTGCCATGAGCGTAGAGAGCCGTCAGTCTGCCATGAGCGTCGAGAGCCGTCAGCCTGCATGGACCTGCCAGAGCCGTCCAAACAGGACCTGCCAGAGTCCTTCAGCCGGGATCTGCCCCTTGTCCCGGTGTTGCCCCTTGTCCCGGTGCTGCCCCTTGTCCCGGTGCTGCCCCTTGTCCCGGTGCTGCCCCTTGTCCCGGTGCTGCCCCTTGTCCCGGTGCTGCCCCTTGTCCCGGTGCTGCCCCTTGTCCCGGTGCTGCCCCTTGTCCCGGTGCTGCCCCTTGTCCCGGTGCTGCCCCTTGTCCCGGTGCTGCCCCTTATTCCGGTGATGGTCCTTATCCTGGTGCTGCCCCTTGTTTTTGTGCTGCCCCTTGTCCCGGTGCTACCCCTTGTCCCGGTGCTGCCCCTTGTTCCGGTGCTAGCTGTTTATTTAGGGGAAGGTAGTGTTTGGGTGGTCAGTGGAAGGGGTAGAAAGAAGAGGGGAGTGACTATGGTGGTGCGGGGACAGCGTCCTGAACCGGAACCACCACCGTGGTCAACTGCCCACCCGGACCCTCCCCTGGACTTTGTGCTGGTGCGCCCGGCGTTCGCACCTTGGGGGGGGGGGGTACTGTAACAGTCCTGACCTATTTATGTTAGTTTTTATGTGTTTATGGTCAGGGCATGTGTTTTGGGTGGGCAGTCTATGTTATCTGTTTCTATGTTGGTTTCGGTTTGCCTGGTATGGCTCTTGATTAGAGGCAGGTGGTTTGCATTTTCCTCTAATCAAGAGTCATATTTAGGTAGGGCATTCTCACTGTTTGTTTGTGGGTGATTGTCTCCTGTGATGTCTTCGTCGTTGTCGATGTTTTTTCACATATGGGACTGTTTGGCTGTTCGTGCGTTTTTTGATGTACGTTCCTGTTCGTGAGTTTACGTTTGTCTATGTAGTTTAGGTTCAGGTTCCGTTGTACGTCGTTTTGTTATTTTGTAAGTTTTTTGAAAGTGTTTTGTTTTGTTTCGTGACCATCGTATTGATAATAAAGATGGCTTATTTCCCTGACTCCGCATTTTGGTCCGAAGATCCTTCTCTCCTCACCTCATCTGAGGATGAGGAAAGCGACAGCTATTACAGCACCGGGGCCTCCCACTCTTCTTTCTATTCTGGTTAGAGCCAGTTTGTGCTGTTCTGTGAAGGGAGTAGTACACATTGTTATAAAAGATCTTCAGTTTCTTTGCAATTTCTCGCATGGAATAGCCTTCATTTCTCAGAACAACAAAAGACTGACGAGTTTCAGAAGAAAGTCCGTTGTTTCTGGCCATTTTGAGCCTGTAATCGAACCCACAAATGCTGATGCTCCAG
This sequence comes from Salvelinus fontinalis, assembly GCF_029448725.1. Lineage (NCBI taxonomy): Eukaryota > Metazoa > Chordata > Actinopteri > Salmoniformes > Salmonidae > Salvelinus > Salvelinus fontinalis. The sequence goes on from NC_074684.1 coordinate 21,128,134, forward strand.
ATACTCAACTAGGCCAGTTTTCAAGTTTGCTAGCATACTTGCAAAAGGTTTTCTAATGATCAATTAGCCTTGTCAAATGATACATTTGCATTAGGTTACAACGTGCCATTGGAACACAGAGGTGATGATTGCTGATAATGGGCCTCTGTATGCGGGAAGTTTACATACACCTTATCCAAATACATTTAAACTCAGTTTTTCACAATTCCTGACATTTAATCCGAGGGAAAAATTCCCTGTCTTGGGTCAGTTAGGATCACCACCTCATTTTAAGAACGTGAAAAGTAAGAATAATAGTAGAGAGAATGACTTATTTCAGCTTTTATTTCTTTCATCACATTTCTAGTGGGTCAGAAGTTTACATAATTAGTATTTGGTAGCATTGCCTTTAAATTGTTTAACTTGGGTCAAATGTTTCGGGTAGCCTTCCACAAGCTTCCCATAATAAGTTGGGTGAATATTGGCCCATTTCTCCTGACAGAGCTGGTGTAACTGAGTCAGGTTTGTAGGCCTCCTTGCTCGCACATGCTTTTTCAGTTCTGCCCACAAATTTTATATAGGATTGAGGTCAGGGCTTTGTGATGGCAACTCCAATACCTTGACTTTGTTGTCCTTAAGCCATTTTGCCACAACTTTGGAAGTATGCTTGGGGTCATTGTCCATTTGGAAGAGCCATTTGCGACCAAGTTTTAACTTCCTGACTGATGTCTTGAGATGTTGCTTCGATATATCCACATAATTTTCCTGCCTCATGATGCCATCTATTTTGTTAAGTGCACCACTCCCTCCTGCAGCAATTCACCCCACAACATGATGCTGCCACCCCCGTGCTTCACGGTTGGGATGGTGTACATTGGCTTGCAAGCATCCCCCTTCTTCCTCCAAATATAACAATGGTCATTATGGCCAAACAGTTCTATTTTTGTTTCATCAGACCAGAGGATAGTTCTCCAAAACGTACGATCTTTGCCCCCATGTGCAGTTGCAAACCGTAGTCTGGCTTTTTTATGGAGAAGTGGCTTCTTCCTTGCTGAGCGGCCTTTCAGGTTATGTCGATATAGGACTCTATAGGATTCTAGATACTTTTGTACCTGTTTCCTCCAGCATCTTCACAAGGTCTTTTGCTGTTGATCTGGGATTGATTTGCACTTTTTGCACCAAAGTATGTTCACCTCTAGGAGACAGAACGTGTCTCCTTCCTGAGCGGTATGACGGCTGTGTGGTCCCATGGTGTTTATACTTGCGTGCTATTGTTTGTACAGATGAACGTGGTACCTTCAGGTATTTGGAAATGGCTCCCAAGGATGAACCAGACCTGTGGAGGTCAACAATATTTTTTCTGAGGTCTTGGCTGATTTCTTTTGATTTTCCCATGATGTCAAGCAAAGAGGCACTGAGTTTGAAGGGAGGCCTTGAAATACATCCACAGGTACACCTCCAATTGACTCAAATGATGTCAATTAGTCAATCAGAAGCTTCTAAAGCCATGACATCATTTTCTGTAATTTTCCAAGCTGTTTAACTTCTCTAGGATAGGGGGCAGCATTTTCACGTTTGGATGAAAAGCGTGCCCAGAGTAAACTGCCTCCTACTCAGTCCCGAATATATGCATATTATTATTAGTATTGGATAGAAAAAACTCTGAAGGTTCTAAAACTGTTTGAAACATGTCTGTGACTATAACAGAACTTATTTGGCAGGCAAAACCCCGAGGACAAACCATTCAGATTTTTTTTGTTTGAGGTCACTCTCTTTTCAATGGGTTTCATTGGGAATCCAGATTTCTAAGGGACCTTGCTGCAGTTCCTATCGCTTCCACTGGATGTCAACAGTCTTTAGAAATTGGTTGAGGTTTTTCCTTTGAGGAATGAAGAAGTAGCCATGTTCAGAATGAGGCTCCAGTGAAGTGTACTGTTTGTTAGAGGCGTGTGACCAGAAAGTATGCTACACATCGTTTTCCTCCGGTATTGAACACAGATCATCCCGTCTTCAATTATATTGATTATTTACGTTCAAAAATACCTAAAGTTGTATTACAAAAGTAGTTTGAAATGTTTGGGCAAAGCTTACAGGTAACTTTTGAGATATTTTGTAGTCACGTTGTGCAAGTTGGAACCGGTGTTTTTCTGGATCAAACGCTCCAAATAAATGGACATTTTGGATATATATCGACGGAATTAATCGAACAAAAGGACCATTTGTGATGTTTATGGGACATATTGGAGTGCCAACAGAAGAAGCTCGTCAAAGGTAAGGCATGAATTATATCTTTATTTCTGTGTTTTGTGTAGCGCCGGGAGGGTTGAAATATGATGGTCTGTGATTGTTAGCTGGGGTGCTATCCTCAGATAATAGCATTGTTTGCTTTCTCCATAAAGCATTTTTGAAATCTGACACATTGGCTGGATTCACAACAAGTGTAGCTTTAATTTGGTATTTTGAATGTGGGATTTCATGAAAGTTTCATGTTTATTGTAATTTATTTGAATTTGGCGCTCTGCATTTTCACTGGCTGTTGGCCAGGTGGGACGCTACCGTCCCACATATCCCAGAGAGGTTAAAGGCACAGCCAATTTAGCGTATGCAAACTTCTGACCCACTGGAATTATAGATACAGTGAATTATAAGTGAAATAATCTGTCTGTAAACAATTGTTGGAAAAAGTACTTGTGTCATGCATAAAGTAGATGTCCTAACCAACTTGCCAAAACTATAGTTTGTTAACAAGTCATTTTTGGAGTGGTTGAAAATAGAGTTTAATGACTCCAACCTAAGTGTATGTAAACTTCCGACTTCAACTGTAGATATCCCATAAAATACAATAGTCATTTAGATCATTAACAGTGTCTACACTGTATTTCGGATCAATTTGATGTAATTTAAATGGACAAAGTTTTTGATTTTCTTTCAAAAACAAGGACATTTCTAAGTGACCCCAAACTTTTGAACGGTAGAGTATATGTTTTAATAAGGTTTGTATCACAACTAAAGTGGCCAAATTACTTTTTTAAATGAAGCACATTAATCTGCTTTACAAGGGGTTTAGAGCCTAACTGGCATATAAACTCAGCAACAACAAAAAAAGTCCCTTTTTTAGGACCGTGTCTTTCAATGATAATTCATAAAAATCCAAATAACTTCACAGATCTTCATTTTAAAGTGTTTAAACACTGTTTCCCATGCTTGCTCAATGAACCATAAACAATGAATGAACATGCACATGAGAAACGGTCGTTAAGACACTAACAGCTTACAGACGGTAGGCAATTAAGGTCACAGTTATGAAAACTTAGCACACTAAAGAGGCTTTTCTACTGACTCTGAAAAACACCAAAAGAAAGATGCCTAGGGTCCCTGCTCATCTGCGTGAACGTGCCTTAGGCATGCTGCAAGGAGGCATGAAGACTGAAGATGTGGCCAAGGGAATAAATTGCAATGTCCGTACTGTGAGACGCCTAAGACGGCACTATAGGGAGACAGGACGGACAGCTGATCATCCTCGCAGTGGCAGACCACGTGTGACAACACCTGCACAGGATCGGTACATCCGAACATCACACCTGCGGGACAGGTACAGGATGGCAACAACAACTGCCCAAATTACACCAGGAACGCACAATCCCTCCATCAGTGCTCAGACTGTCCGCAATAGGCGGAGAGAGGCTGGACTGAGGGCTTGTAGGCCTGTTGTAAGGCAGGTCCTCACCAGACATCACCGGAAACAACATTGCCTATGGGCACAAACTCACTGTCGCTGGACCAGACAGGACTGGCAAAAAGTGCTCTTCACTGATGAGTCACGGTTTTGTCTCACCAGTGGTGATGGTCGGATTCGCGTTTATCGTCGAAGGAATGAGCGTTACACCAAGGCCTGTACTCTGGAGCGGGATCGATTTGGAGGTGGAGGGTCCATCATGGTCTGGGGCGGTGTGCCACAGAATCATCGGATTGAGCTTGTTGTCATTGCAGACAATCTCAACGCTGTGCGTTACAGGGAAGACATCTTCCTCTCTCATGTGGTACCCTTCCTGCAGGCTCATCCTGACATGACCCTCCAGCATGACAATGCCACCAGCCATACTGCTCGTTCTGTGCGTGATTTCCTACAAGACAGGAATGTCAGTGTTCTGCCATGGCCAGCGAAGAACCCGGATCTCAATCAAATTGAGCACATCTGGGACCTGTTGGATCGGAGGGTGAGGGCTAGGGCCATTCCCCCCAGAAATGTCCGGGAACTTGCAGGTGCCTTGGTGGAAGAGTGGGGTAACATCTCACAGCAAGAACTGGCAAATGTGGTGCAGTCCATGAGGAAGAGATGCACTGCTGTACTTAATGCAGCTGGTGGCCACACCAGATATTGACTGTTACTTTTGATTTTGACCCCCACCTTTTCAGGGACACATTATTAAATCTGTTAGTCACATGTCTGTGGAACTTGTTCAGTTTATGTCTCAGTTGTTGAATCTTGCTATGTTCATACAAATATTTACACATGTTAAGTTTGCTGAAAATAAACGCAGTTGACAGTGAAAGGACGTTTCTTTTTTTTTGCTGAGTTTATAAGCAGCACATGAGTTTCAAGTTTGAGGAAGATAGTTTATAATAAAAGCATTACAATCATAATTGCATTTGTGGTCACTTTTGATAATGGTGTTTTCTGCTAATGGAATATGTGCGCTTATAGCCTACTTCAATTAGTGCATTTCTGCGCTTATAATATGAAGAAATAGCCTAATAGTTTATCAACATTTTAAGCTAAACGTTCTGACCTGTTGCGTCAGCCACATTGCATAAAAAAGTTTTTCACACGCTAGTGGTTGTATTCATTTTGGATCTATCGCTTCAGATTGTTTGGAGTATTTATTTCTTGCATAGAATAATTCAACTTGTGTACTATGGGGGATAGTAGATTGACATAGGCTAGTGCTTTTGCTGTTCGTTAAGCCTACTCATCTTGTTGGCTGACGAAAAGTAAATGTGGAATGTTCTTCCAGTATCTTCAATACGCACCTTGGAATTGGATGACGCACGCAGTTGTGTCCCTGATGTGTCTGTCCTCACTTGTAGCCTGTGAGAAAGATCCGATCACGTGACGGAGAGCCGTGTGAGTGAGAGACACTTCGGATTTCGCAGCACACTCAAGGAGAAGGGTACAACTCTGCACTCCAGGCAACAAAAAGCATGTATTTTTTTAGGGTGCATTACGGCCACAAAGGGGATCCCGCCTTGAAATTTGAGGCATTACCAAGTGCTTGTCAAATTGTGAATGAGAGACTATTGGAGTGTGTACAGCCTGCACAAAAAAATAAGCAGACCTCAGGCCTTTCAAGAGACTTTTTCCAAATCATCATTAGTCTCATCATGCAGCCTTACAATGTATTAAAAATCTAAACATATAGCCCATGTTTGTCAAACAGCTAAAGTTACATAAATAACTCTAAAGTAATCATCTAGGAGGACCCATTTCTTGGTTAACCGTTCAACACAGAATAGCTGCGTGTGCGCACTCCCTCAAATCGCTTGGAGAAAATATTTATATTTTATTCAGCTTTTTTCAATTGTATTTTTCATACTATAAAATAATGCCACGGAATTACTGTAGACCACAGCCATTAGTGTAGACCACAGCCATTTGGCATAGCCAGATCAGGGCCTAACATAAGGACAACTCAGAGTATGCTATTCTTTTCTTCTGAAATAGACTACATTTTCTTCATATCATGCTTCTTTAGACCTGTCTAAAATCATTAATAGATTTATTGTGAAGGTGTAGGCTATATTACATGGATTTATTAGACTTTTTAAAATGGCTTGTAGGCTATGTGTGGAAGCCAGGAGATGCTAAATGTGTTTATGTTCATTAACGGTCAATTACCGTGAGTCTGACAGTTATTTGCTTGACAATCACCGGCTGACAAGATTTCGTGACCGCCACAGGCCTAGTCTGAGCCACTAGAAATCTTCCACCAGCCAGTCACCACCACATCACATTAGACAGATTCAACATCCCCTCAAACACCAAGGTCCCTCTGAAGAGGTCGGCTGACCTCTGGAAGCAACATCGACAATATTGTTATAACTACATACCATACTGTAGAGGAGAGCGAAATAGAGGAGAGAAATCGCTCTGAAACAGTCCGGAAAAGCAGAATACAGAGACCAGTGTGGAGTTTCACATTAATATACCTAATGAAAGGTATTTTCACGAGGCATGCACTTACCCTCCCACACTGGTTTAGAACGGGTGGTCTAGTGCGCACTTACCCTCCCACACTGGTTTAGAACGGGTGGTCTAGTGCGCACTTACCTCTGAAGCTGAACAAGTTGCTATGGAAATGGGCCCGAGCAAAACACTTCACTCAAAGACAACAAAACAAACACTAATTCCATTCCTGACACAGCGATGTGAAGTGTGGCGAGACAATCTTAAAAAATGCCCAATGCTAGACGAATTTACTCCGAAGGGGGATAAACAAATAGCGACCCGGGATCACCTGTGTGAATTGAAAATGGTCGCCTGCAGTCTGGATGAAATGCCCCCAGCTGGGAGTGATGTGAATCTGTGGCTGGCTGCATCCGCCGACGCAGATATCTAATCAGACACCCGCTGAGCGTGTCGGGCCTCACACCCTCATCCTTGTTCAACTCCACTTCCACTTCAGTGTGCAGCCTCTGGTCAGGGAGCTCAGCCTCACTCAAATGTTCCTTTAGCCATCAACACCATGGAGGGCTTGTGTTCTGAGTGTGTGTAGGCTGTAGACTTCACCCATCCAACCACAGCAAACAAAACCAGAGACAGGAGGGTGGAGGATGCACCCCGACCGTGGAACATGTTTAAACCCTTAACCCATCTGCGGTAAATGTAATAATAACAGTATTTCTGACACTTAGGGGATAACATGGTGCAAAGCCTCCATGGGAATTGACGAATGCACTGGAGAAACCTACAAAAACATCTGAACAAACAGCAGAGTAATCCCACCGTGACTCCTCAAAGCAAAGGTCATCATAACATTTACACTGACCAGAAACAGCTGTGGCAGACATATGTACATACACGGGTGAGGAGAAACGATGTCACTGGCTTACAGGTTATAGCTAAGGAATAACACTCTGGAGAGGCTTATTCCAGCATGTGAGGTAAATAACATTTTGTTAAGGGAGAAAATTGGGTTTGCAGGGGGAGCAAGAAAACTAACTTTTATCCCTCTCTTTTTTCCTACCAATAAAGCATATTACTAAACAAACTGCTAAACTTGAAGATATCCTTCTTAATCCCCTTTCCCCAAACTAATCGGCTCAGTGGAAAGTGTTGCTGGTGCCTGTGATATGTGAAGTGGAGCCTGGGTGTCCTGAACCCCATCGAGGCGCGAGGCGACAGCCTGAAATGAGTTTCTGTCCTCCCTCATCTCCTCCCTGGCTCCAGGACCTGATCCTGTTGCCTGGCATTACCTTTAACACTGCTGGAGCACCATAACAATACAGTGTGGCACAGCACAATGAAGACGGAATACAGCACCGGTGTCAGAAAACATATTACACTCTAGAATATGAGGGGTCCACGGCAGCAGACCCACATACAGTAACTGGGTCATTCGTATGGCTTGTAGAATTTGGCTGTGTCCCAAAATGTCTCATTACAGTCAAATAGAAGCCACATGTAAATGTACAGTATAATCCGCTAATGTAAATGTTGCCCTTATCATGATGAGAACTCATTAATGCTCTACAGAGGTCAATGGGCTTGATGGACGGTCCTCCAGGGAGAGAAGGGGAGAGACCTCTTAGAGGTGTTTAATAAAACAACTTGGAATGAGAACCAGCGACAATACTTCCTTAATATCTACCACTTGGGCATAATCCTTGATTAATGCATGCATCTAGGTATAGGCTAGGCCTATTCCAAGGAACTTTGAGCTGTTATGAATGCTAATGGCAAGTAGTAATCCTTTAGTCAATATGAACTGTGTGCAAAGCTTGATGAAGGATTTCTAGCCTTGATACATTAAGAAAGGCTGGTTTAAGGAGCCATGAGCTGTTATGAATAGTTATCATATCATCCCATGCATCATGTGGTGACAAGAGGAAATAAATTAATAATGCTTTAATCACCAGCGGCTCATAGAAAGTGTTATCCCACAATAATGATTATAGCCATTATAATTTATCCTCAGAGAACTTTGTCATATCATTGGTCATAATAACAGATGACGTCTCCTGACTAACAGCAGCTCATGTAATAATTTCCGATGCTCAGTGAAGCGGAGCCATCTCTTTCCATTTCTCTAATTACTTGGTAGTGTGGAGTAATGAACACTTCATAAGCACCTGTTTCATCTCCTAAAGAGGGAGGTTTCAGTTGGAGCCACTCAGACAGACACAGCCTAATCAGCTCAGGAGAGGCGATGGTGAGATCAATATTTGGGGTTGGAGTCAAGCTGCCTTCCACATGTCGCAACCGTGTTCATTATTACCTGCTCGACTTCAATGGAAAGCCATTATCGAGCGCTAAGCTCCGTCCTGACAGTCGGTTTTTTCATCCTCTCCCTGGCTGTAACAAGAGGCTGTGGCGAGCTCGTCTCATCAAACAAGATCTACAATCTGCCCATCTGCCCTGTGCTCTCCACGTCAAACCTCTTCATCTGCCCTGTGCTCTCCACGTCAAACCTCTTCACTGTCACATAACCTTCAACAACAGCTCGCAGGAAGCCACTTTGAATATGGGCCATTCCTATTAATTCATCCCATCATATGATCTGGAACCAAGTCTTTAATTATAGAGAAATCTTCCTGTACCTGAGGTATTAAAGAGAAACTGTCAGTACGACAATTGCCTTCACGAGGTCAAACTGTTAAGGGCAATTCAACGGGAACAGAATGATGCTGAAACATGTTCAATTTAAAATGTATGCCAAACAAAAACCAATGTTAAGCAAACCATACAACTCTATGCACAAGGACAACCTGTAGTCTCTCAGCTCAGATCATAACCAGTTTCCACTGAACATTTTACAAAAACACATTTACTTCAAGACCAGTGCAGATGCAAAGTTCAAGGAAATGTGTTTTTGTAAAATGTTCAGTGGAAACCGGATATGATCTGAGCTCAGTGAACTGCAGGCAGTAAAAGTTATCTGTGATTAAATGCACAGCAAGGCGACTTAACGTTATGTGCTTGAACACAGCACATCAGCATACAGTACTCATCCAAATTTAGAGTGTTTATGGGACTTGTGGTGAATTGAGCTTGTGAAAGTAATGAGCTTGTAAAAGTAATGTCAAGAAAATTTTGGATGAAAAACTCCACTCCATTGGGTTCCCTCTCACTTCTAACAATGAGATAATACGTTTGGCTAGTCTATGGATTTGAGTAAAGGCTCTGACACTCTAAGCCTCTCTATTTCGACTTTCTCCAGAAGGAAGCCACGATGCTTCAAATCGCCTCATTAGAGACTGCCACAGCTGACAGGCCGAGTTAACACATGGACCTGCTATCGAGTTCTGGTTGAAACTCAGAGCTCCTACATCCCCTGTCCTGGACAAGGTTACTGGTTAAGTCCATCACTTCACAGTTCAGACACAGCCTCACTTCTCTGCTGTTCTCCTGGGCTCTGTGCCCTGTCCAGACAGGACAGAACTGACAGTACTTAAAGAAAGGGGGGTGCAAGGTACGTGCTTAGATGGATGAGTCTCTTTAGAGAACATGAGAGGGAGAGACTGGCTTCTAGAGAGGCCCTCCCTTTTCTGTCTCAGCCTCTCAACTGTTATCCTGATGGCATATTTCATAAAACCCAGTAAGACATAGGGAAGTCTCAGGGGCCAGGGACAGTCTATGGCTCTGAATGCATAACAGAATGTGTAAACAGGGGGGGATGTCATTGTACCATTTCATACAACTGAGGGGGTGTAAGCAGGAACACAATGTTTGGCTACAGCGAGCTCACTGCACACCCTCCGTGTCACGCTGAAGGAATTTGGTGACAGCAAGATTCACTTAGATTGTTTTTCTTTTTGACATTCAGGAGGAGAGCAGTTGGGCATTCTGTGAGTGTGTGAGTGTGAGTGTGAGTGTGAGTGTGTGTGTGTGTGTGTGTGTGTGTGTGTGTGTGTGTGTGTGTGTGTGTGTGTGTGTGTGGGGAGATCAGTTTGAGAGACACGTAGGTGTAGGGGGTGGGCGTTGAACCACAGGACCCAGAGAGACTGTAAACTAGAGATCTCATCTATGAGGCTCGTGTAAAACTCTTTCTAGTGGAAAGATGAATGCTGCGACCGCAGCCTAAATCCCATCTCCAATCCAATCTCCCTGACTGGCAGACCACGCAGGTGGGCACCAGGCAGGCAGCACATCTCCAATCCAATCTCCCTGACTGGCAGACCACACAGGTGGGCACCAGGCAGGCAGCACATCTCCAATCCAATCTCCCTGACTGGCAGACCACGCAGGTGGGCACCAGGCAGGCAGCACATCTCCAATCCAATCTCCCTGACTGGCAGACCACACAGGTGGGCACCAGGCAGGCAGCACATCTCCAATCCAATCTCCCTGACTGGCAGACCACGCAGGTGGGCACCAGGCAGGCAGCACATCTCCAATCCAATCTCCCTGACTGGCAGACCACACAGGTGGGCACCAGGCAGGCAGCACATCTCCAATCCAATCTCCCTGACTGGCAGACCACGCAGGTGGGCACCAGGCAGGCAGCACATCTCCAATCCAATCTCCCTGACTGGCAGACCACACAGGTGGGCACCAGGCAGGCAGCACATCTCCAATCCAATCTCCCTGACTGGCAGACCACACAGGTGGGCACCAGGCAGGCAGCACATCTCCTAGGGAGAGAAGAGGGAGCCAGAGCAGGCAGACAGGAGGAATAGAGCAGAGGAGAGAAAGGCCAGAGCTTAAGGCCAGTTTTAAGGCCAGGCAGTGTCACTGCCAGCACAGCAGGCAGCAAGGCCAAATGACTCCACACGCCGAGGGCAAAACTGTCCTATTCAAACGGCAATGATGCAGCCATTTCTTGCTGGGTCATCATACCCCATAGCATATTTTATGTCATGTTAAGCATGACAGGTTTGCTCACACTCCAATGGACAGGAACATACGGGGGGTTATGCTTATCAACGGTACACAAATGTAGTGCTTTGTATTTCTACTCTCTCACTCCGATAAAGCACAACTTACGATCCCTTAGTGTTCAACTAAGTCTGCCGAGATTTACATTTACATTTTTTACATTTTAGTCATTTAGCAGACGCTCTTATCCAGAGCGACTTACAGTAGAGTGCATACATTATTATTATTATTATTTTTATTACATTTTTTACATACTGAGACAAGGATATCCCTACCGGCCAAACCCTCCCTAACCCGGACGACGCTATGCCAATTGTGTGTCGCCCCACGGACCTCCCGGTTGCGACAGAGCCTGGCCGCAAACCCCGAGACTCTGGTGGCGCAGCTAGCACTGCGATGCAGTGCCCTAGACCACTGCGCCACCCGCGAGGCTGGAGATCTACCAGGTGTGAGATTACTACACAAATGGGACACACCACTCCGGGAGTTATTGTCTGGTAAGCACAGAACATAACGCGAATCCCACCTTCATAATGTGGTGGGTTCTAAATGATGTCATATCCATATGGTGGTTGTTCTGTTGTGTGATGCCTCACGGTAAAAACCTTCCCAGTGGAAACACAGTAACTTTTGTGGTTCCAATGAAGATATTCATTAGTGCCACCTTGAGTGCCGTTCCAACAGATTGCAAGGAACCTCCAGGCATCCCAGCAGGGGATGTACGTTCACTGAGATGCATAGTCACATATGGCAAATGTAAGTTTGACTGTCATGTTCGTAGGGGTAGAAAGGGGCATTGCACCCCACAGGACAAGCTGCAACAGAGCTATTTTCATTAGTGCAAACAAGTATCAAACAAGCAATCTTCCTTACCGCAAAAAACACATGATCCATTACTCATGTCTTTTAATACTGCTTAATCATACTATTTTATATACAGCTGTTCATGTTCAGCTTGGCATATTAAAAGCATATTACACAACATATTCCCCATGTAGGCTTGTGTTGTATCTCCAAAGAGTAGTGTGCAGCGTGTTCTACAGTAACACAAGTAACACAAGTCCTTCAGGTCAGAGAGAAGATCTATATACAATACTAGAAATCAACTCTCACTTCAGAGTAAAGAGGAGCTCCGGATAAGAGAACAGGAAGTAAAGCAGAGGAAAAAAAAAGGCAAACAGACACACTTCTCTGAGGCAAGAAGCCAGAGGAAAGGACTGAGTGACAGCGCAGTGCTTACCCTCCAAGCTACGACTTTACTTCTGTCCAAAACTTTTAGTCAGTCACCAACTCCAAAAGGCTAAACATATCCTATCAAAGATGGCACTCTAAAACCCTGGCCCATCCATCACTAACCAGGTCATTATTAAGGCGCTCTCTCAGATTGTTTACTGTAAAAGCGGGTGTCTTGTAACAGATACAAATGGCTGTGGACCCTGGGCTATGATTAATATCCGCCGTGTCGTGACCCTCCGCCTGCCGTAAACAGGGAAGATGCACTTTATAATCATACCAGCCAAAACAGCAATAAACAGTGGTAACAAACCTTCAGCCCACTGTTTGCTAATGAGTCGTGATTTACCTGTAAATACGGGAATGTAGACAGAGCAAACGATTCTTGTGATCTTGTGGTCTTGTGATAGTCAGTCACTTGAAAATTGCTAGTGTGAAATGATTCACTGATTTGTTCGCTCGTAATAAGAGGGCTTCTCTCATCTCGTCAGATAGGCTCTAGGAAAAAAATGTAGACGCACAAACTGTCTGTCTGTTACTAAAACTTTGAGAGCATTCTGAGAAACAGAGATTGCATTAGCATTTCAGTGCGGAGAGAAGTAGGCATAACAACATACAGAGGGAAAGATATTGCCTCGACTGAAATGTTCTCATGACTTTGTCCGTCCTAGCCAAAAGATGGCCTTTGACTACTCAACTAGTTTCCCTGACTGTGCTCAAAGAGTTGGAAACACTGTTTCGATCCTATCGTTTTTTTAAATTTCACCTTTATTTCACCAGGTAGTCCAGTTGAGAACAAGTTCTCATTTACAACTGCGAAGATGGCCAAGATAAAGCAAAGCAGTGCGACAAAAACAACAACACAGAGTTACACATGGGATAAACAAACGTACAGTCAATAACACAATAGAAACATCTGTATACAGTGTGTGCAAATGAAGTAACGATCCCAGTTGTATCACAATTGTATAACAAAATCACAATGCCTGACTGTTTTCAGCTTGACTAACACTGACAAGAGAGAATACAGGATGTGGCAGGTGCAGTGAAAGCATGTTTCTTGTCTCACAACCATAAACAGGATTAGCTACTTGATGACAGAGGAAACAGGCTTAAGAAGAGAGCGGCTGTGGAGCCTACAGGCGTGCGGTGCGGTTTCATGCCAGCCCTATATGGTAGCTAGCTGTGTTCCTGGCCACGCTTGCTTGCGTTTGCCTACAGCCCATTGGAGGAGGCTAAAAATAGGAGCGGGCCTCGTCACCCGTGGAAAACCTAAGACCTTGTGTTCAGACAGAGGGAAAAGGCAAACTCCAAAGGTGACCTTGGGTTCGAGCTGCTGGGAAGCTTTGTTCCTCCGGACTGATGTCACTCACACAAACCCAGGAGACACACAGACAAGAGTATAACCAAGAGCTGGAAATTATATTTTCCCTCTAATTTCAAAAATAAAAGCCTGTCTGTCTGGAATGAGAGTGGGCAGCAGCGGCAGAATTCTATACTGAGTACATTTTAAAACTCAGTGGCTGAGTTGGAGTGACTAACCGAGTCAGTTTGTGTGTGCTTATCCCTTTGACAATGGAACACTCTCTGAAGACTAGGCTATACACTTTGAAGTACCCCCACCATTTATATGAATCATCTCCACACACAGCAACATGTAGAAGCAAAACCTGAGGCTGTTATCTTCAGCTGGACCATACCCTAAACTCTGTAATAAACTAATAACAAAACATGAGAAAAGGAGAAGATAAATACATTGACATTGCTCAAACCTTGACGTGACTGAACAGAGAACAGATCAAAAAGACTGCAGAAGCCCGGCTTACTAGCTAAATCCTTGGCTAAGGCGAGAAAAGAGGCAGGTTTGCTAACTGGTTCCAGGTTTCTTAATCGTAAAGGTAGGCAGCATATTAGATCCAGGCTAAACTGCATCGATAATGGAGAGGGAGAGATCCAACAAGCAGCTTCCATGTGTCTGGGAGAGACTCCACGGCCAAGGCTGTCAGTGTTCCAGCCAAGCCCAGCCAGACTCCCTGCAGACCAGGCTCTGATCGTATCAGTGACCGGCAGACAGACAGACATGAGCCTATTTCAACAGCAGCTCCTCCACTCTCTCACCCCACTGAGAACCACACTGTTTAAATAGCACTGCTGGCGCTACAACACATGTCCAAACAAGATCATTCTAACGCCTCAGACAGAGCCAAACGCACCGCCCGCCATTAATGACAGGCCCAAAAATGGAGGCGGGTTTCGCAGAGGTATTTAACTTGGTTCCCCCAGATCTCTGAATTATTTACTCTTACATGATATGTCTTCCTCCCACTGACATGGTAAAATGTTCACATTGTGGGGTACTCAGTGCTCACTTCAGCCAGTAGAGCCTGAATACCCATGGTGTATAGAGGTATATGTAAGCTTCACTAGTAAGAGGGAGGGAGAGAAGAGGATTACACCCCAATAACCTTCTCCTGACTCTGATTGACGTAAGATCCCAGATAATAAAAATCTCCCCAGCGTAAGATTGTCACAGTAATCAGGTATGAGCGTGTATGACTGTTTGTGCTGTCCCTAATCTCTGAATGGATTTTAAAACCTCTGGGGTCCAACCAGCCCATTCATTTCTGATTCCCAAATAGCTTCGGTCGGTTATGTAAAATTACCTATGGCTCCGGAAATCAATATCTGATCCATTGAGGAGTTAAGTGCTTTGCTCTGACAGGTCGGCCTATCCCATTTAGGAACGCGTCAGGTGATGGAAAACTGTCCAGCCGTAAATAACAGCAGGTCTAAGTCAGCCCTGTATTAATCCCCATCCATTACTCATAGGAAGAAAAACAGCCATGGTCTAAATCAGAGGTGACTGGGGGCCAGGTGGCCTTCACTTCAGTACAACTTATGAATGGTTAACAACTCCACTGCATCAATAGCTTTTTTTCAGAAGGTCCTGGTATAATTGATCTCGCAGTACATTAAGCGGTATGCGGTGCTGACAACGGCCGCAATGAGCACATCAGGAGGAGAGGCTCTTTATGGCTCCTCCCTCATCCCTTCGTCATGATGATGAACACGTGTCTGTTCAGCTCTCCAATCCGTTGTCTCAGGGCTGGCTGACTGACAGGGACGGGCCTGACCAGTATGCAGGGCTGTGGCTGTACTGCCATGCATCTGTTTAGTTTCACTGATACATTCTTTATCATAGGGTCCGGCCCACTGACTTCCACCCAAGTGAAAGGGGCAGGGGCCGTCACTGAAGCCAGGGAGAGATCTCAGAGGCTGCCTACCAGGCCCCATCTCCCCTACCAGCCGCCCCCCGGCTTCCTGCACGTGTCTCGGCCTCCATTGTCTTGCTCAAAGCAGCTTAAAGCAGGTTGGGCGTACAGAACCGACTCCTTCTACCTTCTCCTGCAGGACTCGGAGGAGCTCCCTGGACTCAGGTTCTAAGTCTCACATCAATGGGTCCACCTCTCTCAGAGGATGAAAGGGTGAGCAGAGCTCAGTACGCTCAGTTTCAGAGAGGAGGAAATGGATCCAATCTGCTGGGAGGTGGCACAGCCTCACTGTACAGGTGTTGGAATACAACAAAGGAGAATACTATACACACACCTGGTACACTTGTTATGTCTGTCAATAACACTATTTCCAAGCTCTGCATACCAGGACAATATTTTCTATGGTGGTAAGTCAAACATCCTATTCCCTGTGTAAATCAGGACTAGGTTCTGCCCAGGTTAAGCTGCAGAGCACCAGAAAGCAGCATTATGACACACTTATCACGTTGTTGTGATGAAAAACTGCATGGGACAGGCTTGCCAATCCAAGAAGAACAAAAGAAGGGTTGCTTTTAACAACAAACCTCTAGAACCTATAGTCTTACCGCATGATGCGTCACTACCGTACTAGCATTCCCCTGGCGCTCACTCATCTGAAAACAATATGCAATGAACTAGCTGGTACATCTACCTAATGTGTAAGCCCTTTCAGTCCTGTGGATTTCTGTCTCAGGATATAGTAGCTCTTACAGAGAGGACTTTAACATAATAAATACACCAGGTGCAGAATGACACACTCTCCAAACTGTAAAAAAAGAACCAGCAAAGGTGGTTCATTGTAGCTGCTTCTGTGAAGCACGCTCCCTTGTTACTAACATTGCTGCTTGTGCTTAACGGTGTGACTTGCCTCTCCTCAAGCTCCTCTCATCTACATTTTACAGTTCAGAAATCACATTAATATGAATGGAAGCGAAAATACGAGGTCTCATTACAATGAATTACAATGAGGTTTCCACACAAAACATGCAGTGCAATGCCTTTCCAGCTTTGTGTGCAAGTCCTGGACATAACACATTGCCATGTTCTTTGTATATTCATTAGTACAGGGAATTTCAATAGCAAGCCAATATGCAAGCTTTTTTACAGTGCATGCTGTAAGCTGATGAAACATTCCCCCAGTGTCTCTCAGTCAGAACAAAATGATGGGAAGCACAATGAACTCTTGAGAATTCCTGTAGGGAAATCATACACTCAAAACCCTGGCTGCTTCTGGTGTCTGTCAACAGAGGGCTATTTGGAGAAGCCTGGTGTTAAAAGGTAAAGAATTACTACTTACCAGTAGTATGACTTGAATAAACCCTCAAGAGGGACCTATTTCATACCATTTTACCTTAATTGGAGGGAAATTATATTAAATTAGATAATTGCTCTGAAATAATTGGCAATATTTGATAAATAGCATCCTTCAGAATGATGCATAGCTTCATAACCTAAAACGCAGTTCTGCGACGTGTGGGAGGGAAAATAATTGCAGAATGCTCTCCATTTTATTAAAAACCTCTTGCAGACAAAAATGTGTAAGAGGCAGAAATGATTTCCGTTCAGAACTCCAACAGAGTTTCCAGACTTGGTAATTCTATAAATATTTGATAAGTCATCCACAGTGAGCATCCACAGTGAGCATCCACAGTGAGCATCCACAGTGAGCATCCACAGTGGAGACAGAAAAAGAGGGGATACAAAGAGCTTCTTTTTATGCTTCTCTTTAGATTGGGCCTCTTCGTATACTTTATTTGCTGAGCTCATTGAACTTCTAAGTGTCTTTCTCCCACTTTGGTGTTGCTACTGCTGTTCTGTTTATGAGAGCCACTTAGCTTGGAACCAAGGTTCAGTAGCTCCCTAAAAACCTTTTGAAATGGGGAGAGAAAAAGCATAGATTTTCTGGTTGGAAAAGTCCTCATGTCTGCTGAAATTCAACTGGAGGAGTCTATTTGGTGGGATCTATGACTTGACCTTATTTTCCAACCATGCATTAGAGCAGGTAATTAAAAAACTCTGACTGCGTGAAGACAAATAGAGATCTGATATGAGTCACAACAGCTGAACGGGAAAAGGGGTTTGGTTCCTAAGAGATTGTTTCCTGACCATGTGAGAGAACTGCAGTCCCACACAAATCCTGAGTTCGCAGACACTAGAAGCCCTCCTCTCAGACGAGATTGGCTAAACCCCTGATATATTTCACAGCTTTACATCTCCTTGAAGGACTGCCCTGCACTCAAGAGATTGGCAGGCAGCAAAGCTCTCACCTATCTTTGACGGTACAACTTCCAGAAACTTTGGAATAACACTGTTCCAACATTGCTGCAATACAATTCTCTGAAGCCTCACGTCACTCCTATCTAGGGTCAATGGTTGTTCAACTATTGGCAAGTATCTCTATGTAATTGTCTCCACTAACATGGTGTCTATCAAACTGTGGCAGATGGAATAAATGATGTCCTCTTTTCCTTATGACATGTATCAGATCTCATTGAGTTATAGCAGTAGTTGTGGGCAGCACCAGCAGAGTTTTCACAGTTAGGTACATACCTCTTTGCCAGAAAGGTAATAGGCAGAGAGCAGGCCTCCGACAAACCGGATGTTCACTTCAAAGACAGAGACCTCAGCATTCTGCAGAGAGAACAAACAAAGGAGAGAGATGGCGAGATAGAGATACAGAGGAATGGAGAGAGAGACAGAGGGGGAGGAGAGAGACAAAGGTTACATGATTAGGAGTATTCAACCTGCTGAGTCACCAGGCAGCAGCTGGCAGGCGTACCGGGTAGGAATATCCTCGCATCACACACTGAATGTAAACACTGCAGACATGCACAGGGTTCTACACTAACTCTTTCAGTTGGTGGCACCAGCAGAATGATAGGGTCCCACCAATTTTTTTTAAATAAAAAAATGTATATAGATGTGGGCTATAGCTGAGGACACTGAGGTATCAACATCCTTATCCCATGC
Source organism: Salvelinus fontinalis (assembly GCF_029448725.1). NCBI lineage: Eukaryota > Metazoa > Chordata > Actinopteri > Salmoniformes > Salmonidae > Salvelinus > Salvelinus fontinalis. The sequence goes on from NC_074684.1 coordinate 21,146,722, forward strand.
CTTTACAGAGGACTCTGTACAGTACATCAGGGAAGCGATTAAATAGTGTCATTTTAGAGTAAACTACCTAATGTTACAACAACAAACATTTGACCAACTGTATCGATACAATAGTGTGGTCCACTATCCCCATAGTTAAAATAGAACACAAAGAGGAGGGTCTGTCAGAGAACCGACTTCCACAGAGCTCACACAGCGCTGGGGCCAAACAACACTGGGAAAAGTTATCTAGAATTCAGAAACTACCCACACTGGGTTCAATTTACGTGTGTTATTTCATCTTAAGGTCAAGCTGGGAAGCATGAGTTGCCACCAACAAATGTAAGCAATATGAAGAGGTGATGAGATGCCTTCCTGGTATGGAACCCCATCATGCCCAAACACAGACCTGCACTCAGCTCATTTCCCTCCGAAGGGCCCCAGGCTTGGTTTTCTCCATTGGAATAGGCAGGCTTATTACCCATTCCTCATGTAGATTGTCATTACTCTGAAAAGAAGCATGTGGAGCCTGTCTATGCAGGATAAATTGCTATTCTTTTAATACTGAGAAATGATGGCTTTCATAAGCTCATTCTAACTTCCAGCCCTTTGCTTTATATGATAGATCATGTAGAGTGGCCTTCAAATATTTAAGTTAATCATATTATTATGTGCTTATTCCTTGAGGTTTTACTGAGAGGAAATGTTCATGTTATTGTCTCTACTTTGAGTGTACCACATAAAACATTTTTAAATAAAAATGGTGCTTTTTACATTGGACTAAACTGTATCTTTCCACAATATGAGAAACTTGCGTTCCTAATGGGGGGAGAGAGGCTCAGTGACCATGCATGGTAATTATACCAAATAACAACTAAATATCAGTAGCTAAGACTTTGTTCTCATTTTACCATGGGTTATTTGTTTCCTGCAGACTATTTGTTTTGGGACAAACAACAGAACATTTGTTAACATGTTTTTTAAATGTTGAATTGTAAAGCTTTCTCTCTTAGATTTTCCCATACAAAGGCTTCTGCGTAGCATGACTCTGTATTTCAATGACAGTTTTTACATGAGTAAACTAATCTGGTCCGGAGAGATTCTGTAACTTATATTTTTTAATAGTAGAAAACGTGTGACAGGCAGGCAATTTCATTTAACAGCAGGCCAGCAGACAACCTTATAATTAAATCTAATGTATTTAGTCCAAACCTGTGGACTGTGAAACCCAAATTCGTCATATTTCTGTTCGCATTATCAATGGTGTGTTAATGACTTAAAATTTTGACAGATGGCAGTTGTTTAAATGGGGAAGGCATTTTTCATTGCTGGAATTAAGTGTTTTTCCCCTGACTATGGAGCGAATGACTTGGCACACCTCAGTGGAAATAATAACTGTTGAGGAGGGGTTGAACTCTCCTGAGGACACTGCTCTGTGTAGCTAGGGTGCTTTTCACTCTAAGAGACCTTAGAGAGCTATTCTGGCCCTCAGTCAAGGACTGCAGTGAGGCCAAAGAATCAAAAGGATTTCATGACAGTCTGCTGCACTGCACCCAGGGTTAAATTCCACAAAATGGAAAGTTAAGGATACTGATGAGGTAGAAGAAAAAAAAATACATGAAGAACATCAAAATGTGATTGTACTGTATTGTACAAAGGTGTGAACTCTGTAAAAAGGGATCAAATCTAGACCACCAAAATAACTTAAACTGACAACCTCAACGTATTCAGACCAGATGTTACGGGTTGCACAATTTGAATTTACATCAATATTACAGTGAAACCAAAGCAGTCTCACACACGGTATCTTGGCACGAGTCATTGTTGAATTCTCCAATGTCTGAAGAGGTCCTGCTGCTGTTTGTGTAAATATGCAATGTCTTCATGGAAGACTTCATAAACACTGGGGCCAAACTTGGCTGTACTGAACCGTGGTTCATTAAAACCTCACTGTTAATAGGGTGGTAAAGTAGGGTGAGTGTCTGACTGAACACCATTCATTCTTCAGCCATGTGACAACCCACAGCCCTCCGTATCATGACCATCCACTGAAAACTCTAGTCAGGCCTAACTTCAACCTGAATCAGATGTGATGTTATAATCGTATCAATTATACTCCCTGTCTATGTTAAATGAATGAGCTCCTCTTCCACTGAAAAATTACAAAAGACACTAGGGAAAATAACTGAGATGGGCTGAGGGAATGGCAGGAAGGAATGATGAAATCAATTCAATTGTATTGGTCACATACACATATTTAGCAGATGTTATCGCAGGTGTAGCGAAATGCTTGTGTTCCTTGCTCCAACAGTGCAGAAATATCTAAAAACAATTCACAACAAATCTAAAAGTAAAATAATGGAATTAAGAAATACATAAATATTAGATTGAGCAATGTTGAGTTGCATTGACTAAAATACATTAAACATTCTTAAACTGACTAGTGTTCCATTATTATTGTGGCCAGTGATTCCAAGTTTATGTATATAGGGCAGCAGCCTGTACAGTCTAATGGCCTTGAGATAGAAGCTGTTTTTCAGTCTCTCGGTCCCAGCTTTGATGCACCTGTACTGACCTCGCCTTCTGGATGGTAGTGGGGTGAACAGGCCATGGCTCGGGTGGTTGATGTCCTTGATGACATTGGGGGCTGTAGGTGTCCTGGAGGGCAGGTAGTTTGCCCCAGGTGATGCGTTGGGCTGACCGCACCACCCTCTGGAGAGCCCTGCTATTGCGGGTGGTGCAGTTGCCGTACCAGACGGTGATACAGCCTGACAGGATGCTCTCAATTGTGCATCTGTAAAAGATTGTGAGGGTTTTAGGTGTCTTCACTACACTGTCTGTGTGGGTGGACCGTCAGTACGCTGAGGAACTTGAAGCTTTCCACCTTCTCCACTGCGGTCCCGTCGATGTGGACAGGGGCATGCTCCCCCTGCTGTTTCCTGAAGTCCACGATCAGCTTCTGTGTTTTGTTGACGTTGAGTGAGAGGTTATTTTCCTGGCACCACTCTCCCAGGGCCCTCATCTCCTCCCTGTAGGCTGTCTCGTCATTGTTGGTAATCAGGCCTACTACTGTCGCGTTGTCTGCAAACTTGATGATTGAGTTGGAGGCGTGCGTGGCCACGCAGTCATGGGTGAAGAGGGAGTACAGGAGGGGACTGAACACGCACCCTTGTGGGGTCCCTGTGGTCAGGAAGTCCAGGACCCAGTTGCACAGGGCGGGGTTCAGACCCAGGGCCCTGAGCTTAAATGATGAGCTTGGAGGGTACTATGCTGTTGAATGCTGAGCTATAGTCAATGAACAGCATTCTTACATAGGTATTCCTCTTGTCCAGATGGGATAGGGCAGTGGCGTAAAGCAAATTGAAGTGGGTCTAGGGTGTAAGCTAGAGGTGATATGATCCTTAACTAGCCTCTAAAAGCATTTCATAATGACAGAAGTGAGTGCTATGGTGCATTAAGTCATTTAGTTCAGTTACCTTTGCTTTCTTGGGTACAGGAACAATGGTGAACATCTTGAAGCAAGTGGGGACAGCAGACTGGGATAGGGAGAGATTGAATATGTCCGTAAACACACTTAAATATCTTACTCACGTCTTCTCTGGCGACGGAGAAGGAGAGCCCACAGTCCTTGGTAGCGGGCTGCGTATCCTCAAAGCGAGCATAGAAGGCATTTAGCTTGTCCGGAAGCAAGACATCAGTGTCCGTGACGTGGATGGTTTTCCCTTCGTAGTACGTGATTGTCTGTAGACCCTGCCACATACACTACCATTCAAAAGTTTGGGGTCATTTAGAAATGTCCTTGTTTTTCATGAAAGCATACATGAAATGAGTTGCAAAATGAATAGGAAATATAGTCAAGACATTGACAAGGTTATAAATAATGGTTTTTAATTGAAATAATAATTGAGTCCTTCAAACTTTGCTTTCGTAAAAGAATCCTCAATTTGCAACAATTACAGCCTTGCAGACCTTTGGCATTCTAGTTGTCAATTTGTTGAGGTGATCTGAAGAGATTTCACCCCATGCTTCCTGAATCCCCTCCCACAAGTTGGATTGGCTTGATGGGCACTTTGTACGTACCATACGGTCAAGCTGCTCCCACAACAGCTCAATAGGGTTGAGATCCGGTGACTGTGCTGGCAACTTCATTATAGACAGAATACCAGCTGACTGCTTCTTCCCTAAATAGTTATTGCGTAGTTTTGAGCTGTGCTTTGAGTCATTGTTCTGTTGTAGGAGGAAATTGGCTCCAATTAAGAGCTGTTCACAGGGTATGGCACGGCGTTACAAAATGAGCCTAAAGACATGATGCGCAACATGAGCTCATGGGCTCTCATGAAGTGTTTGATTAAGTTTGGTAGGCTAGTAATGACCAACAGCCGCATCAGAGCGGTCATGTGGTACGACCATGTGGAATTTGACTGCCTTCATGACTCATGACCGCCGGTGTGCACCGGGGCCTCCCACTCCTCTTGCTATTCTGGTTAGAGCCAGTTTGAGCTGTTCTGTGAAGGGAGTAGTACACAGCGTTGTACCAGATCTTCAGTTTCTTGGCAATTTCTCGCATGTTATAGCCTTCATTTCTCAGAACAAGAATAGACTGACGAGTTTCAGAAGAAAGTCCTTTGTTTCTGGCCATTTTGAGCCTTTAATCGAACCCACAAATGCTGATGCTCCAGATACTCAACTAGTCTAAAGCAGGCCAGTTGTATTGCTTCCTTAATCAGAACAGTTTTCAGCTGTGCTAACATAAATGCAAAAGGGTTTTCTAATGATCAATAATAAACTTGGATCAGCTAACACAACATGCCATTGGAACACAGGAGTGATTGTTGCTGATAATGGGTCATCAGTTTCCAGCTACAATAGCCATTTACAACACTAACAATGTCTACACTGTATTTCTGATCAATTTGATGTTATTTTAAAATGGCTTTTCTTTCAAAAACATGGACGTTTCTAAGTGACCCCAAACTTTTGAACGGTAGTGTACGTATCGTGTCTGAGCCGTAGAATTGCGACTCCACTTTGTCTCTGTACAGACGTTTTGCCTGTTTGATTGCCTTACGGAAGGAATAACTACACTGTTGGTATTCAGCCATATTCCCAGTCACTTTGCCATGGTTAAATGTAGTGGATCGTGCTTTCAGTTTTGCGCGAATGCTGCCCTCTATCTACAGTTTCTGGTTTTGGTAGGTTTTAATAGTCACAGTGGGTACAACATCTCCTATACACTTCCTGATGAACTCAGTCACTGTATCCGTGTATTTGTCAGTGCTATTCTCAGAAGCTACCTGGAACATATCCCAGTCTGCGTGATCAAAACAATCTTGAAGCATGGATTCCGATAGGTCAGACCAGCGTTGAATAGACCTTAGCGCATGTATTTCCTGTTTGAGTTTTTGACTATAGGAAGGGAGGAGCAAAATGGAGTCGTGATCAGATTTGCCAAAGGGTGGGCGGGGGAGGGCCTTGTAGGTATTTCGAAAAGTTGAGTAGCAGTGGTCCAATGTTTTACCAGCGCGAGTACTACAGTCAATGTGTTGGTAGAACTTCGGTAGCGTTTTCCTCAAATTTGCTTTGTTAAAATCTCCAGCTACAATAAATGCGGCCTCAGGATATGTGGTTTCCAGTTCGCATAAAGTCCAGTGTAGTTCTTTGAGGGCTGTCATGGTATACACGGCTGTGACTATAACCAAAGAGAATTCTCTTGGGAGGTAATACGGTCAGCATTTGATTGTGAGGTATTCTAGGTTGGGTGAACAAAAGGACTTGAGTTTCTGTATGTTATCACAATCACACCATGAGTAGTTAATCATGAAACATACACCCCTGCCTTTCCTCTTCCAGGAGAGTTCTTTATTCCTGTCTGCGCGATGTACTGAGAACCCAGCTGGCTGTATGGACGGGGACAGTATATCCAGAGAGAGCCATGTTTCTGTGAAACAAGAGTATGTTACAATCCCTGATGTCTCTCGGGAAGGAGATCCTCAGCCTGAGCTCGTCTACTTCATTATCCAGAGAATGAACATTAGCGAGAAATATGCTCAGAAGCTGTGGATGGTGTGCACTACTCCTGAGTCGGACTAGAAGTTCACTCCGAATACTTCTTCTCCGCCGGTAGTGTTTTGGAGCAGCTTCTGGATTAAGTTAAAATGCCCTGGGGGGTACGAACAAGGATTCAATTCTGGAAAGTCGTATTCCTAGTTGTAATGCTGGTTACCGCCACTCTGTTACCGCCACTCTGATATCCTGCTGTATTACAGTATGTAATAACACAAACAATTCTGGACTAATAATGTAAGAAATAACACACAAAATCAAAATACTGCAAAGTTGCTTAGGAGCTAGAAGCAGAGCTGACATGTCTGTAGGCAACATCTTACTCTCTGATAGAACCTAGTGTAGAGGTTCTAGAACTGAGGTACTGTATAGCTGAGCTCCATCTCATCACAATGCTGAGAGCAACGGCAGTGAATGACAACAGTAATACTCTGACAGTAAAATACCCTCAAGGAAGCCCTTGCGAGGTCACAAAGAGCAGCAGTGAAAACCGACTACTGGAGATGATGCACAAATGCACTTACTAAGCCTGGCCTACACTGCTACACAAATAACATGCTGCCATGTCTGTGGATCAGCTGTCAGAAGACTCTTAGTAATACTCATCCGCTGATGCTGTGCCTGTGTGCGTGTGTGTGTGTGAGAGCGACAGTATCTACCTGCGCTGCATCTACCTCAAACCTCTAGAAAATGTCTCCCTTTTGTTAACATGCAGGCCGATGTCCAGCAAGGCTGTGCAGTCCTTACACAGCTCCTGCCTTCAGGCTGAAAGTTGAGCCAGGGCCCTTCCATAATACATAACCTCTGCCTTTGTTCCTGCACTGGCCTTGCCTTTCACAGCAGCCCATAACACAAAGCATCTAGGCACAAGGCAGAGGCAAATAAAGATGGGCACCAGGGGCTTGCTTGCTTTCTCGCTCTTCATCTCTTCCCAGCAGGACTGATGGGAGAGTAAAAGAAAAGTCGTCCCTGGCCATTATAGTCCGAGCTGGTTAGCGTGTTGTGTTTGACCAGACCCGCTTTATATTCTGACCTTGTGTGTCTGTCTATCCGTCGTGCTTGTCTGTCAGAGTGAGTGGGTGCGCTGGGGCAGAGCCTATTAAAGTGTAACACACAAAGAGGAGCGATGGCAGGGGAGGGACCCTGGTTCAGAGGGCAAGGCAGTGGCTAGCCTACAACGGATGGGCTTTTCGTTTAATAAAACACTTTTTAAAATCAATTTACAGGGCATGGCATGAATCAAAGAGTGGGGGAGCTCAGCAATAATTGAATTACCAATGCCTTGCTTGTCATTGTCAATTGGCTAGATAATCAAGACAAGTGTCATTCAGGGATCCCCACGACCTTGTCTTGAAACCTGAACATTAAACTCTGAGACATCTCCCCTGTTCCAGTGAATCTGTATTGAACAGAGGCATCAGGAGATGCAGTGGTTAGCTCCTGTCTTTCAGTATTCCAGTCATGGCTCCTCACTAATACCACAGTCAGGCGAGATGGAGGCCAAATGGAAAACCAGACCACTCCATCCATGTTAAGACAATATTGCAAGGGGAGGAGCTGGAGAGGAGGGGGTTGTATCAATCTTTGATTTAGATTATTCTGTATTCAGGAGACAAAGTGAATATTAATGCCCGGTCCACCAGGGCTTTTGTAGGCTCCTTTATTGTTGGAATTGCTGGAGGGCAGTGAAGCCAAAGCCTTTCAATTAAAAGTTTGTTAACACTCTTTATGAAAGCTTCTGATCACTTATGCTATTTTCTCTCTCTCCCTCCGTTAGAAAAGACAAGAATTTAGTGCTTCTTAACGAGAGGGTTCTCCAAGGGGAATAAATAATGAATCTGGTTCCCCAACATGGGCAAGATCTAAGAAGGCAGAGGAGACATCAAAGTAAAAGGACTGAAGGTGTTTTTTTTAACCTCAAATTCTGCAGCGCCATCACCAACCCTCCTTAATCCATGCTAGTATTGAACATTCATTTCACACAGCGACTAGGCTTAATAATGGTAAAAGTGGAAAAGTTTGTCAACAACTTTTAATTTGATGAGTCATCACATTTCCCTGTGCTATAACCTTCCCTATAACCTCTGGTATTAAATTTATCGCAAAATTGCATTATAGGGATATGGGATGGTTCAGTTGTTCACATACTAAAATTGCACAAATTGCAGTTTGACATTTCTCAAGTGGGGCATTCCTTTTATTGCCATAAAATAAACCATGGCTTGAAAGAAAGAAAATAACTTGCTAAGAAATCACAAATTGTTGAGGCATGACCAATGGGTTGGAACATGCTGAGTTTACACTAGATTAGAGTTGCATTAGAGTTGATCAAATGCAATTGAGAGTGGTGCAAGACATAATGCAAATGATTGCATTCCAATAGACTGGGGAGTTGATTTACAGGGTTATCTGGGCATTATTGATAACTTTTGGTCCAGAAGCACAAGTGAGCACCATTGTCAATATCATCATTTCATAGGTATATAAATAATGGTGGATAGCAACGTTTTTCTAAATAGTGTGACTATGTCAGAGACAGACTTTTCAAATAGTTTTAGACATCTCTTTCATTTCCGTGTGTGGGAGTTGTCTGAAGGGAAAACAGTATTATTGAATATTAGAGACAGTAAGAGACAGCGAATGGCTTGAGAAAGGCAATGTGTTCTACCTGACAGACCCACAAAGTCTTAGCTCCTAAAGCACATTACCTTCAAACTGATGAGTCAGGTCTATATTGATTGATTAGAAGGTATCAGAGTTAAGTGCTCTCTCCTTCTCCCTACCCCACACAGTGGAATCAAGGTTACTTCATTCAGTCCACTTCTACAGACAATGCCACTCTAAACAGTGGTTTCTTCCAGGTGAGTACTTTAACTGTTCTGTCTGAAACAGAGCACTTCATCAAGGCCCAATTATCTGGAGTCACCTTGAGTGTCCCTGTATTCTCTCCATGCTGATTACAGTGGGGTCCGCCTAACCAATCAGATTGTAGATCTCCTGTCCTTGTGAATGTCAGTGGGTGACTTACTAGCAGAGTTTGGTAAGAGTGCTTTCAGTTTTGCTGGCCCATCATCTTGGACATTTTGCAGAAGGACCTGGAACTTTATTATTTTATTCCGATTGATACACTTTAAATTCCAGATCGGAGGGCTGCTGATCACAAATTGCACGTTTATAATCCTGCTCTTTTAAGCTCTTTATTTTAACTACCATTCATTGTTGTGTTTTGTCTCATATGGAACTGTATGAATGCTGCTTGGCCAGGACTCACTTGGAAAAGAGATGTAAATCTCAATGTGACCTCCTTGGTTAAATAAAGGAAAAATAAATCAAAGTAAAAAGACAAGGGTGTTCTATGGTCCTACTAGCTAGCAGACAAGGGTGTTCTATGGTCCTACTAACTAGCAGACAAGGGTGTTCTATGGTCCTACTAGCTAGCAGACAATGGGTGTTCTATGGTCCTACTAGCTAGCAGACAAGAGAGTTCTATGGTCCTACTAGCTAGCAGACAATGGTGTTCTATGGTCCTACTAGCTAGCAGACAAGGGTGTTCTATGGTCCTACTAGCTAGCAGACAAGGGTGTTCTATGGTCCTACTAGCTAGCAGACAATGGGTGTTCTATGGTCCTACTAGCTAGCAGACAAGGGTGTTCTATGGTCATACTAGCTAGCAGACAAGGGTGTTCTATGGTCCTACTAGCTAGCAGACAAAGGGTGTTCTATGGTCCTACTAGCTAGCAGACAAGGGTGTTCTATGGTCATACTAGCTAGCAGACAAGGGTGTTCTATGGTCCTACTAGCTAGCAGACAATGGGTGTTCTATGGTCCTACTAGCTAGCAGACAAGGGTGTTCTATGGTCATACTAGCTAGCAGACAAGGGTGTTCTATGGTCATACTAGCTAGCAGACAATGGGTGTTCTATGGTCCTACTAGCTAGCAGACAAGGGTGTTCTATGGTCATACTAGCTAGCAGACAAGGGTGTTCTATGGTCATACTAGCTAGCAGACAATGGGTGTTCTATGGTCCTACTAGCTAGCAGACAAGGGTGTTCTATGGTCCTACTAGCTAGCAGACAAGAGAGTTCTATGGTCCTACTAGCTAGCAGACAATGGTGTTCTATGGTCCTACTAGCTAGCAGACAAGGGTGTTCTATGGTCCTACTAGCTAGCAGACAATGGTGTTCTATGATCATACTAGCTAGCAGACAATGGGATTCTATGGTCCTACTAGCTAACATACAATGGGTGATCTATGGTCCTACTAGCTAGCAAACAATGGGTGTTCTATGGCCCTACTAGCTAGCAGACAATGGTGTTCTATGGTCCTACTAGCTGGCAGACAATGGGTGTTTTATGTATAATGGTTCTACTCACCACGTTGAAGTCCAGGTTCTTCTCCACCCACTCTGTGGCCATGTCAAAGTCCTCAAACATCTCCATGATGTACAGGGTATCCAGAGCATCCACGATGGTGGCTCCTTTTATGCTCCCTGAGAAGGAAAACAAAACAAAGCCTTTAGGACTTTCCTCTCATAGCAACATATTGTATTGGTAGAATAACAGCACAGTCAGAGTCATGGTTCTGTGATTAAGACCAGAGGAAAAGCATATAGGGAGGAGGTCAGATCTGGCAGTGTGGTGCCAGGACAACAACCTCTCCCTCAACGTCAGCAAGACAAAGGAGCTGGTCGTGGATTACAGGAAACAGAGGGTCTAGGCGCCCCCATTCACTGAAGTGGAATGGGTCGAGAGATTCAAGTTCCTCGGTGTCCACATCACTAAGGATCTATCATGGTCCAAACACATTTGTGAAGAGGGCACTAGAATGCCTCTTCCCCCTCAGGAGGCTGAACAGATTTGGCACGGGTCCTCTGATCCTCAAAAAGTTCTACAGCTGCACCATTGAGAGCATCTTGACTTGCTGCATCACCTCTTGGTATGACAACTGCTTGGCATCCGACCACAAGGCGCTACAGAGGGTGGCGCGTACGGCCGAGTACATTACCGGGGCCGAGCTCCCTGTCATTCAGGACCTTTATACCAGGCGGTGTCAGAGGAAGGCCCTAAAAATTATCCAAGACCCCAGCCACCCTAGTCATAGACAGTTCTCGCTGCTATCGCACGGCACCGATGCATCAAGTTTGGAACCAACAGCACTCTGAACAGCTTCTATCCCCAAGCCATAAGACTGCTAAATAGTTAGTTAAATAGTTAACCAAATAGCTTCCTGACTATCTGCATTGACCCTTTTTGCACTAACTTTTTTGAGTCATCACATACGCTGCTGCTACTGTTTACTATCCGTCACCTTATTCCTAGTTAAATGTACAGATCTACAGTGGGGAGAACAAGTATTTGATACACTGCCGATTTTGCAGGTTTTCCTACTTACAAAGCATGTAGAGGTCTGTCATTTTTTATCATAGGTACACTTTAACTGTGAGAGATGGAATCTAAAACAAAAATGCAGAAAATCACATTGTATGATTTTTAAGTAATTCATTTGCATTTTATTGCATGACATACGTATTTGATACATCAGAAAAGCAGAACTTAATATTTGGTACAGAAACCTTTGTTTGCAATTACAGAGATCATACGTTTCCTGTAGTTCTTGACCAGGTTTGCACACACTGCAGCAGGGATTTTGGCCCACTCCTCCATACAGACCTTCTCCAGATCCTTCAGGTTTCGGGGCTGTCGCTGGGCAATACGGACTTTCAGCTCCCTCCAAAGATTTTCTATTGGGTTCAGGTCTGGAGACTGGCTAGGCCACTCCAGGACCTTGAGATGCTTCTTACGGAGCCACTCCTTAGTTTCCCTGGCTGTGTGTTTTGGGTCGTTGTCATGCTGGAAGACCCAGCCACGACCCATCTTCAATGCTCTTACTGAGGGAAGGAGGTTGATGGCCAAGATTTCGCAATACATGGTCCCATCCATCCTCCCCTCAATACGGTTCAGTCGTCCTGTCCCCTTTGCAGAAAAGCATCCCCAAAGAATGATGTTTCCACCTCCATGCGTCACGGTTGGGATGGTGTTCTTGGGGTTGTACTCATCCTTCTTCTTCCTCCAAACATGGCGAGTGGAGTTTAGACCAAAAAGCTCTATTTTTGTCTCATCAGACCACATGACCTTCTCCCATTCCTCCTCTGGATCATCCAGATGGCCATTGGCAAACTTCAGACGGGCCTGGACATGCGCTGGCTTGAGCAGGGGGACCTTGCGTGCGCTGCAGGATTTTAATCCTGACGGCGTAGTGTGTTACTAATGGTTTTCTTTGAGACTGTGGTCCCAGCTCTCTTCAGGTCATTGACCAGGTCCTGCCGTGTAGTTCTGGGCTAATCCCTCACCTTTCTCATGATCATTGATGCCCCACAAGGTGAGATCTTGCATGGAGCTCCAGACGGAGGGTGATTGACCGTCTTCTTGAACTTCTTCCATTTTCTAATAATTGCGCCAACAGTTGTTCCCTTTCACCAAGCTGCTTGCCTATTGTCCTATAGCCCATCCCAGCCTTGTGCAGGTCTACAATTTTATCCCTGATGTCCTTACACAGCTCTCTGGTCTTGGCCATTGTGGAGAGGTTGGAGTCTGTTTGAGTGTGTGGACAGGTGTCTTTTATACAGGTAACGAGTTCAAACAGGTGCAGTTAATACAGGTAATGAGTGGAGAACAAGAGGGCTTCTTAAAGAAAAACTAACAGGTCTGTGAGAGCTGGAATTCTTACTGGTTGGTAGGTTATCAAATACTTATGTCATGCAATAAAATGCAAATTAATTACTTAAAAATCATACAATGTGATTTTCTGGATTTTTTTTAGATTCCGTCTCTCACAGTTGAAGTGTAGCTATGATAAAAATTACAGACCTCTTCATGCTTTGTAAGTAGGAAACCCTGCAAAATCGGCAGTGTATCAAATACTTGTTCTCCCCACTGTACCTCAATTACCTCGTTCCCCTGCACATGGAGTCGGTACTGGTAACCCTTGTATATAGCCAAGTTATCGTTACTCATCGTGTATCTTATTACGCGTTTTACTTTTCTATTATTTTTTTTTCTCTTTCGCTCTGTATAGATGGAAAGGGTCGTAAGTAAGCATTTCACCTGTTGTTTACGACACATGTGACAAATAAAATGTTATATGAAAGGTCCAGGGCAGCCGGGTGTTGGAACTAGAAGTGTGCTGTTTTATTCAAAGAGCAGAGCATATCTCCTGCTGTGCTGGAATATTGCTTCAGGCAACCTCTATTTATCTCTGTGCAAGATGTCAGGCATATGAACAAATACAAGTCTCACAGAGCACCTTTGGCTATTCTGTCAGGTTTTTACCTGGTCGAGGAAGATGTCTGTGGCAGAGAGAGTGGAAACAGAGCGAGAGAGTACATTAGCGAGGGTTTCTAAGTCTTTTCACAGTGGGCTGATGCTTTGGGAAGGCTCTTGGCCACCAGACCTTACTTCACTACCTAGGAGATGACATTATACCATCCTGACAGAGCACCGTGGTCATTCATCTGGTATTGTGCAGCTAAAAACTGCTTCTGCTTCATTAAGATAAGAGCAACAAGCTAAATGAAATGACTGTGCTGTAAATACATGTAGCCTGTATGCAATTTATTCTCCAGTGAAGGTTCTGTTTTCCACCTCACTTTATTGGGCTAAGTGGTGGTAGGGTACGGATGGTTATTCCACCCAAACATGTGATGATCACGTATTGCATGACAAGTTATATTGTTGCTGTGTTTGTTAGATCCATAAACCAATTCATACATCAAACAAATCTCTTGAGGGTTAAAGCCTTGTATTCAGCTTTATGGCAGTGACCTAAGACACTAAGCCTATACTGACGCTGTCTGGTTAAGTCTGACCCTAGCCAACTAAAACTCAACTCCACTATATATGTGACGTCAGGGCTCCAGTCCGCCCACTCTCATCTCCGCTCAACTCCGTTGATGTGAAGTAGTACATCTTGGAGTTAAGTTTTACTTGGCTAATCAGACCCATACAACCTCCCACTGTTGGATCTCAGCTAAACAAGATCCAATACGCACAATAACAGGTGTCAGAATCACTTCTAGTAACACAAGAGCAGCTAATGGAAGTGCAGATGTTGTGTGCTGTGTTCGGGGGTAAACCTTTCATTCAACAGATGGTGACAGAGGAAACATTTATTAGCCACATTAAAAAGAGAGGAGTACAGTGAGGACTGACAGCAGGAGGGCTTAGGTCCTTTTTATGCTTTAATGATCAAATCCTGATTGGATTTAATTATCAAACACTGCTCGGCTTGCCAAGCGCTTAGCATAGAACCCAGCCTCTGCCATCTAGGGCTGGGCGGTATACCGTATTTTACGATGTTCCAGTACTGATACACAGACTGGTTTGGGTTTTGTTAAATGTGATATGTCGTTTGTAATGTCCATTTTTATAGATTACTTCGATACTTGAGTCATCTCTCTCCGCCTTCTCTCTCAATACTGCTTTCCACACAGACCTAGCCCCGCCCATCACTCAAGGACTGCGTTCAGTCTCTGCATGGTAAATCTAGCACATGCAACAATGTTGATGGCAACAATGCTGTTTTTACTTTGCTTAATATAAATCCACTAGCGTTTTATAATTACACTATTAGTTTGTGCTTCTTGCATCTGCAAACAGCAGGTTAGTCTTTCCTTAGCAAGTTGGGCCTAAATCTGGTTAGTCGCTAATGCTAATCACTAGCTAGTTAATAAATGTACCGAGTCAGAACAAACTTAATTAGCTATACAGACAGATTTTTTGTGCAACAATATCTTGTAAATCAAAAAGGAATATGCGAAGTAAGACTATGTTAGCTACATGAAGTTGGTAGATACAATAAATATAGCCAAAGATAATAAGTTCCCCTAGGAAATACTTATCAATACCTTGGTTCCTACCGTGTCACAATAACTCCTCCCTGGAAATTTCATGTCAAACACTATAAAAGTGCCCACTATTATATTCTTACTATAGAATTAGAATACTCATTCTATTTCCATGATTCCAAAAGTTCACCCAAGTGTTTTGCTCTAAATTGCAAGTCAAATCACAATTGTAAAATGTGGATAGAAATAAGGCCTAGATTGTTTGTCCATATCGTGCAGCCCTACGTGACAGTGTGGAAATGATCTCAAATGAGTGCAGGTAGTGCAGAAAATAATGAAATTGCAGAAATAATTTTTGGTTGAAGTTGAATTGAACAGTATAAAACAAATCACAATGGAGAAAGACCCATTGAAATCACATTCAGTTGAAGTTGGAAGTTAATATACACTTAGGTTGGAGTCATTAAAACTCATTTTTTCAACCACTCCACAAATTTCTTTTTAACAAACTATAGTTTGGCAAGTCATTTAGGACATCTACTTTGTGCATGACAAGTAATTTTTCCAACAATTGTTTACAGACAGATTATTTCACTTATAACTCACTGTATCACAATTCCAGTGGGTCAGAAGATTACATACACTAAGTTGACTGTGCCTTTAAACAGCTTGTAAAATTCCAGAAAATGATGTCATGGCTTTAGAAACTTCTGATAGGCTAATTGACATCATTTGAGTCAATTGGAGGTGTACCTGTGGATGTATTTCAAGGACTATCTTCAAACTCAGTGCCTCTTTGCTTGACATCATGTGAAAAATCTAAAGAAATCATCCAAGACCTTAGAAAAAAAATTGTAGACCTCCACAGGTCCGGTTCATCCTTGGGAGCAATTTCCAAACGCCTGAAGGTACCAAGTTCATCTGTACAAAACAATAGTACGAAAGTATAAACACCATGGGACCATGCAGCAGTCATACCGCTCAGGAAGGAGATGCAATCTGTCTCTTAGAGATGAACGTACTTTGGTGCGAAAAGTGGAAATCAATCCCAGAACAACAGCAGGACCTTGTGAAGATGCTGGAGGAAACAGGTACAAAAGTATCTATATCCACAGTAAAACGAGTCCTATATCGACATCATCTGAAAGGCCGCTTAGCAAGGAAGAAGCCACTGCTCAAAAACTTCCATAAAAAAGCCAGACTACGGTTTGCAACTGCACATGAGGACAAAGATCGTACTTTTTGGAGAAATGTCCTCTGGTCTGATGAAACAAAAATAGAACCGTTTGGCCATAATGACCATCGTTATGTTTGGAGGAAAAAGGGGGATGCTTGCAAGCCGAAGAACACCATCCCAACCGTGAAGTACGGGGGTGGCAGCATCATGTTGTGGGGGTGCTTTGCTGCAGGAGGGACTGGTGCACTTCACAAAATAGATGGCATCATGAGGCAGGAAAATTATGTGGATATATTGAAGCAACATCTCAAGACACCAGTCAGCAAGTTAAAGCTTGGTCGCTAATGAGTCTTCCAAATGGACAATGACCCCAAGCATACTTCCAAAGATGTGGCAAAATGGCTTAAGGACAACAAAGTCAAGGTATTGGAGTGGCCATCACAAAGCCCTGACCTCAATCCTGTAGAAAATGTGGGCAGAACTGAAAAAGCGTGTGCGAGCAAGGAGGCCTACAAACCTGACTCAGTTACACCAGCTCTGTCAGGAGGAATGGCCCAAAATTCACCCAATTTATTGTGGGAAGCTTGTGGAAGGCTACCTGAAACGTTTGACCCAAGTAAAACAATTTAAAGGCAATGCTACCAAATACTAATTGAATGTATGTAAACTTCTGACCCACTGGGAATGTGATGAAAAAAAGCTGAAATAAATCATTCTCTCTACTATTATTCGGACATTTCACATTATTAAAATAAAGTGGTGATCCTAACTGACCTAAAACAGGGAATTTTCCCCTTGGATTAAATGTCAGGAATTGTGAAAAATTGAGTTTAAATGTATTTGGCTAAGGTGTATGTAAACTTCCGACTTCAACTGTATGTGTTGCCACCCTAGGGTCATGCACTACTCAAAAAGCAAACTTTGAACTTTTATTATTCAAAAACACTGTCAAATACTTTCATACCGACAAATGTTCTTTTGTAAACACCATATGATATGATATTTTGGCCATATCGCCCAGCCCTACTGCCAAATCTCTACACTCGTTTGGCTGGACGATATTTCTTATCTTTTACGCCACACGGAGAGGAGGATGAAAGGACAGGCACCAGTCAGGCAGGTAGACGAAGAGACGAATGCTCAGCAAAACTTTTAGTCCACAGAGTTATCTAAAATAAACTCAATAACGTGTCTATGGCACTTTCCCATTCACTTACACCTATACAGCTTTCTTCAATAGAGAAAATACAATGCTGTGGTACTGAAGTTGTTTTGATTTATTATTTATTTTATTTACAGTAGATTGAACACCCCCGATGCTTAACAATAGGCAGCCTGGGTCTGTGAGAGATGAGGGGGGACATTTCGTGCCTTCCACCTATTGTCTACCAGCCCGGCAGGCTTTGCTCCTGCAGTGAGTGGAGTGGGGTCATCCTCATCCCATTACTGGGACAAGCCTCCTGAACCGCACAGCAGAGAGCACGCTGTGTGAAAAGGTGTGTGTTTGCGTGAGTGCTCATGTGTGCGTTTGTATTTGCATGCGATTGCCTGTGTATAAATGTACACAAGCCATGGAGTGACTTGAATACAAAGCCACATTTCTCTGATCTCTAAGATTCCAATTAAAATGCATTTCTATGGCACGGCGTGTACCAGCCTTTATTGTTATGACAGAGAGATCTTGAGAGCTTGGTCAATTGACAGATGAGGAAATGAAAAACATGAAGGATGTTTAAAATTAAGAATATGACCTGGATTAGTTATATAGAATCCCAGTCTTAATGATAAGAACAATGGAGCAGAACTTTATCAAGTTCCCATTAAGACATCTTGAATTGACTTCTGAAGGAGGACATCACTTTTAATTTCTCTGGGGAAAATCAATTAAGTCCGATGGCCGTCCCATGAACAGGCAAAATATATTTCCCCAGTTCAAAAGAGCCTGGTGATGGATGTGCGAGCAGCATTCACGGGACGGCAGCTCTCGTGTGTCAGAGCCTTCATTCATCACCTGCTCTCTCCCTTCATTTCTCATACTTTAGAGGAGCAGAGACTCCTGCGCATTTTATTGACAGATGACACTTGCCAATAGAGTTCTCACATCGTTACCGGTGGAAAATGGTGGAAAACTGAATTTCACTGGGCTGAGAGCCTTTGAGGCTTGACAGAGAATTATGCATTGTTTGGACGAACACAACCTTCACGTAAAAGGTGACAAAGTCACGCTGTAATTTCTCGGCGAAACAGAGAAGTGCAGCACATCGCCTCTCAAAACAAAGGTGTGCACAGAATATCAAACCCATACAGACAGTGACACTACTCAGTGTACCGAGGGAGGACATTATCTTATCACTTCATTGAGGCCCATTTTAGAAAACAAATGGTGCTGTTCCAATGAGACCAGCACTGCAACCAGCGTTTTATGTTAATGTAAGCTCTAGTGTTATTGTGTTTCCATATTAAGACAATACTATGTCCAAAAATACAAGCAGCGAAAACAAGAGGCAAGACATAACACATATTTGATTGTTTTGTTTACTTGGGCATGGGAGGTAGGAGGGTGGAATTGCAAGAAATCAGACTGTGGGTGGGTGTGTCTGAGAAAACTAATGGTAAACTGAGGCTACGTAACCTACCTATTATTAAAAAGTGTTTTTTCCTGGGTCTGCGGCTGAAAGCCCAGGTGAGAACAGAGCAGATCATAAATCAGCCTGTTAGGATACACAGTCCTCCATAGTGCTCTTACGAAGGCCTGGTTGTGACAGGGGGTCTGACGCAGGGACATGCAGGTCCCCAGATCCCACCTCTGTGGGTGATGAATTCCCCTGCTCTGTTGCAGCCCGTTCACCCCTCCCAGTCCCAGCATAATCTGCATTGGCCCAGTCACTGTGGGGACCACCACACACACACACACACACGGTGAAGCCCAGGGAAGGCCCAGGCTGAATTACACCATCCATTCCAATTACGGAGATGGAATACCTGATGCGCACAAGGAATGGCTTTGGAATTAAGGCATAATGGAGTCTCCCCAACATAGTGTACCTTGGACAAATAGTGTGCAAACCCATGTACATCAGTAATATGCTTGTAATCCTATGAGTATGTCACAACAAAAGGAATACAAAAAGGACAACCTCGTTCCGTGAGAGGTGACAAACCTTACATTGGTAACACTGAAGTAACATTGAGTTGATGAAATGAGGAGAATGTGCTGTTCTTGTAAAGATGCAGCAGTAAAGTAGTGCCCTGGGAGAGGATGTGAAAGATTATTGATCAACAGAATGAAAAGGGTCGACCTTAACGTTCGAAATTTGATCCCAGAAAAACAGATAAAAAAGGTGGTAAGTCTTTGAGCCAGGTCTTTGCGTGCGGTGATGCCTGGGCCAGCCAGATAGCCACAGGTCAGGTTGAGCTTGGATGAAACTTTAAGGCTTAACACTGGTGCATTTTCTCTTTAAAAAAATCTTGGTTAAGAAAAAGTTGTCTGAATGGACAAGGTGGTGTTTGAAGGTGGCCTCTGTGTAATATGGAGCTCTTCTCCACGGGGACAGCTAGGCCAATGTGACAGATGGTAGACGATTTCAGCTCGGAGGGCTAGCTGCCACGAACAGAGAACCTTCTGGAATTCACAACACTCAATAAGCAAGTCAACCTTCAAACCCATTTGGCAAGAAAATGTCATTGGCAATGTCACCGTAGTGGCCCAGTTCAGTGTGTTTATTTTTCGTCAGATGCAGGCTGGCTTACGCCTGCAAGGATTTTCCGGGTCAATGTGCCTACAAGTCCTCACATTCACCCCCCAGTGAAAGCAATGTCGTCCTGTCAAGCTCTTGTGTCATTTTCATTTTAACACCATGTCACATTCTGTGATTGTGTTGAAGTGGGCCTTCAGAGAGAGAAAGGTGAGGAATTATAGATACCCATGAGGTTATGGCTGGCAATACAAGAGTGGCCTTATCCATAATTCACATAGCGATGTGCTGCAGGAAGGCTGTGTCACATTCAGCCATGACCGGGACACCCATGAGGCGGCGCACAATTGGCCCAACGTTGTTCGGGTTAGGGGAGGGTTTGGATATCACAAAATTTGGGAGAAAAAGGGTTAAAAAATGTTTTAAATAATAAATAACATAATAATAATAGTGATGATAATGATGTCCCCCAGACATTATCATCTGGTCTGTGGAATGGTGTGTACAATGTACTACTCAACATCATCATACATAGGCAACATTGACTCATTTAGCCTTCATGTGGAACAGTGCAACGTGAAATACACAAAAAGTATGTGGACACCCCTTCAAATTAGTGAATTAGGCTATTTCAGCCACACCCCTTGCTGACAGTTGTATAAAAACCGAGCACACAGCCATGCAATCTCCATACACAAACATTGCAGTAGAATGGCCAGTACTTAAGAGCTCAGTGACTTTAAATGCAGCACCGTCACAGGATGCCAGCTTTCCAACAAGTCAGTTTGTCAAATTTCTGCCCTGCTAGAGCTGCCCCGGTCAACTGTAAGTGCTGTTATTGTGAAGTGGAAACATCTAGGACCAACAACTGCTGAGCTGCGAAGTGGTAGGCCACACAAGCTCACAGAACGGGACCGCTGTGTGCTGTAGCGTGTAGCGCATAAAAATCGTCTGTCCTTGGTTGCAACACTCACTACTGAGTTCCAAACTGCCTCTGGAAGCAACATCAGTACAAGCTGTTCGTTCAAGAGCTTCATGAAATAGGTTTCCATGGCCGAGCAGTCGCACACAAGCCTAAGATCACCATGCGCAATGCCAAGCGTCGGCTGGAGTGGTGTAAAGCTCACCACCATTGGACTCTGGAGCAGTGGAAACATGTTCTCTGGAGTGATGAATCACATTTCACCATCTGGCAGTCAAACGGACGAGTTTGGCAGATGCCAGAAGAACACTACCTGCCTGAATGCATAGTGCCAAATGTGAAGTTTGGTGGAGGAGAAACAATGCCCCCGTGCACAGAGCCCTGGCCTCAACCCCATCGAACACCTTTGGGACGAATTGGAACGCCAGTGACCAACCTCATTAATGCTCTTATGGCTGAGTGGAAGCAAGTCCCAGCAGCAATGTTACAATATCTAGTGGAAAGCCTTTTCAGAAGAGTGGAGGCTGTTATAGCAGAAAAGGGGGGACCAACTCTATATTGATGCCCATGATTTTGGAATGAGATGTTTGACGAGCAGGTGTCCAGATACTTTTGACAATGTTGTATAGATGCATAATACACTCTATCAAGGCCGACTTCAAATACCGACATCAATGTGAAAGTAACCGGAGCATAAAACAGTGCCAGATAAATGCCAGATAAATCCTACAAAAATAAAAAGGCACACAAAAGCCAGGCTCTTCTCAAATTACATCAACAACATAGCTCAGGCAGTAGGAAGCTCTCTCATCCATTTATATGCAGATGATACAGTCTTATACTCAGCTGGTCCCTCCCCGGATTTTGTGTTAAATGCTCTACTACAAAGCTTTCTTAGTGTCCAACAAGCTTTCTCTACCCTTAACCTTGTTCTGAACACTCCAAAACAAAGGTCATGTGGTTTGGTAAGAAGAATGCCCCTCTTTCCACAGGTGTTATTACTACCTCTGAGGGTTTAGAGCTTGAGGTAGTCACCGCATACAAGTACTTGGGAGTATGGCTAGACGGTACACTGTCCTTCTCTCAGCACATATCAAAGCTGCAGGCTAAAGTTAAATCTAGACTTGGTTTCCTCTATCGTAATCGCACCTCTTTCACCCCAGCTGCCAAACTAACCCTGATTCAGATGACCATCTTAACCATGCTAGATTACAGAAACATAATTTAGATCGGCAGGTAAGGGTGCTCTCGAGCAGCTAGATGTTCTTTACCATTCAGCCATCAGATTTGCTACCAATGCTCCTTATAGGACACGTCACTGCACTCTATACTCCTCTGTAAACTGGTCATCTCTATATACCCGTCGTAAGACCCACTGGTTGAAGCTTATTTATAAAACCCTCTTAGGCCTCACTCCCCCCTATCTGAGATATCTACTACAGCCCTCATCCTCCAAATACAACACCCACTCTGCCAGTCACATTCTGTTAAAGGTCCCCAAAGCACACACATCCCTGGGTCGCTCCTCTTTTCAGTTCACTACAGCTAGCGACTGGAACGAGCTGCAACAAACACTCAAAGTGGACAGTTTTATCGCAATCTCATCATTCAAAGACTCAATCATGGACACTCCTACTGGCGGTTGTGGCTGCTTTGTGTGATGTATTGTTGTCTCTACCTTCTTGACATTTGTGCTGTTGACTTTGCCCAATAATGTTTGTACCATGTTTTTGTGCTGGTACCATGTTGTTGTCATGTTGTGTTGCTACCACGCTGTGTTATCATGTGTTGCTGCCTTGTTATGTTGTTGTCTTAGGTCTCTCTTTATGCAGTGTTGTGTTTCTCTTGTTGTGATGTATGTTTTGTCCTATATTTATATTGCATTTAATAATTTTTTAAATCCCAGGCCCCAGTCCCCGCAGGAGGCCTTTTGCCTTTTGGTAGGCCGTCATTGTAAATAAGAACTTGTTCTTAACTGACTTGCCTAGTTAAATAAAGGTTCAATAAAAAGAAAGAAATACATCAAAAGGAATTACTTAGGCCTACAAAGACAAGGATGCATAAAGACAAAAACTCAAGGAAGGAATGAAGAAACATCTACACATTAAGGCCACACTCGTAATTCAGCACTGCTGAGTGGACAGCGCCTCGGTATACATAGTGGAGCACCGTGGGGTGTGGCTGTATAATGTCTCTGTCTAGTAGCCAGCTAGAATGAGGCTATTCAGTTTGTGGACAGTTTAGTAGCCTTCAATGCTTATATGAAAATCATAACTGGCAGGCAGATCTTTAGAGATTGTAAATTGTCACTCATATGAAAAAGGTTGCAGACCACCTGCTATAGGCTACATGAAGTCACCCTTGTGGAATGGCGCATACAATGTACTATGACACTGTCATTGTCTCATGCGCTTCCCACCAAAATTGTTGCTCTGAATTCAGGAGATGCTCCTTATAATGTGTGCGCCCAACTAATTGTTTGTATTTGCCTGTCTGCATTATTCGCCAGGGAAGGGAAACATTCTGCGAATATTGAAGCATTGTATCAACAAGGTGTTTCTGAGAATATTGAAGCATTGTATCAACGAACGAGGCAGAAGAATATTGAAACATTTTTTTTAATCAACAAGACTGCTCCGGGAATATTAATATTGCAACACAGTAGCCAATGCTGAGGCGGCCCGCCGGGAAAATATCCGTCTGATATTATTCTGTTGCCAAAGCAGCATCTGGGTGCTAATTATATATATATTAAAAAGAAACATCCCTACATCCATACTATAACTAAATGACCTAGCAATATTTAATGACGTTTTGCCAGCAAGATTAATCTGTTAGAATATTTGAATTCATGAAGATGAACAAGCAAGACTGATAGAGTGAAAGGTGGATAGGCATTATAGCAGGAGACAGGTAGGCTACAGGTAGGGATTGGGGATGCAGGCAGAGGATGATGATGTGGGCCTAAAGCAAGCAGTTTAAAACGTTAGCCCAACTAGGTAATCATTCATTATTTGCATTATCTCAAATGATCTGTCACTGCACAACAATGGACATTTGTTATTGTCTTTGAAGCCAAAAACAAGACATGTATTTTGGGGAAATGCTCTAAGTTGTTCAGGTGTTTCTTTTCATACCAATAGGCCTACAGTGGTTCTCCACTAAAAGCTTTGCGATTATGCTACGAGGTAACTTGTGGTTTAGTACGGTACCCTGCGTCACCACTTCATTGCTCCAGATCAGCTATATTTTTTTCCAGCACCCTTACTTCCCACGGCTATGTTCTCTTCACAGCCACTGACAGACAGAGTGCCTTATCACTTCCTTTGTGATGGACACTGGAGAGCTTCTTCTCCAGCCACTGGGCCAGTGGGAATGATGCGTTGATGGATGTGATAGAGCGAGAGAGAGAAAGGTAGTGTAACCAGAAGGTGGAGCGTACTACAGCTCACACCACAGAGCTATGGGTCCGTCTGGCTGCTTCCATCCGGGACCAGTCATCTGAAAGGAAAACCCTGGCCACTCAGGAGTCTTGACATACTCTCAGGAGTGTTTGTCACTAGCGATGCAAAGCAAAGTGATGTGCTTTGAGCAATTGGGTGAAAGGCGTTATCTTGTAAATTCTACTCATCATCGTCTTCATCATTAACTGTACATCTACATCTGACAGTAAATGGGGAAGGATAAATCCTGGCAGTACAATCAAACATTGTCCAGAGGAATTGGAGAAGATATGTCATCCTCTTAATGTAGCTCCACGTCAAAAATCACACTGGAGCTCTTATCATCCCGATTAATGCAGAGACTTGTTCCTCTTTTCCTCACCTTGTTCTCCCTTCTTCCTACTAGCGGTGTCCTCTCACTGCGGCCTTTTCTTCAGGGCACGAGTTCAGCTTCCATCAGAGGAGATTACACTGTTGATTACAGCTGAAGCAGATACCGTTGTCTTGCTCAGCGAGAAGCTGCTGGTAAAGACGTCCCTCCGCCTGGCTGATCTGAGATGACGAGGGTCCTCTGCTGGGAGACAAGAGAGCCCTCCAGTCCCATCAGACACACTGGCAACCTGGCAATCCTCCAGGGACTGTGAGTGTGTGTTTTCACCATGCCATCCCCAAAAGCAGAACACCAAGCTAACCAATAGCCATGTCAAAACAAGCTTGATGAGCAATTCTGGCTGAGAAGCAATGGCTTCTTCTTCTGTGCAGCGCCTAATGGATCTGTTTGTAAGCTGTAACAACTCATCCATCAGCTCAGAGAAAAATGAGCAGATCAGAGAAAACAAATCAAACTGACAAACATTGAGATGGTGTTAGCTCTCATTCATGAACAATCGCTTCAAATGGTCAGGCTCGCTTCATCAAACACGCCTCTGGCTTGTTCTGCAGAAACTCAAAAGACAAGCAGTCTCAAAGACAAACAGAAAGAAAACAAACTGGCATCAGGCTGCTATCGCTGCCTCTTCCCTCATTGGCAAAGACTTAGGCCTATTTCTTGAATAGAAATTTCCAGAGCTCTGTGGGGAGCAGACAGTTAATCACCACCAAGCCAAGCCACACACGGGAGTCCCTGCAAAACGATAATGCTCACACACTCACAGCACAGCGCTCCACTTGTTTTGTTGGGTAATTAATGCGAGCGCAGCCCCAGATCCGGACGGCGCGTCACGGCTCGGTAGTCATCGCGGTAAATTAGCTCACAGGGGTACAGAGCTGAAATGCACTCTCCTAAGGCTTGCACAGCTCCACTGTTCTTCTCCTTCAGAGGCCTGGTGAATTTGTAACTTTCAGCAACTCAGAACCTGGACGAAAGCGGAACATCATAATCAGCCAGAGGGGTTTGACAACGTTGAACTCCCCCATCAAACTGCTAGACAGAGATAATGAGAATATTTGGTTTTCCCCATTGTATTTCTACTGCACTTGATGTTAATGGATGGAGCATTGTCCACACATGCTGTGTCCCTGTGGGTGTATTAGCAATGGTACTTTTGAGGCTTCTCTGCTCCCTCCTGGGCGTGCCACCACTATACTTAAAAAAAAAAACTCACACATAGAAAGTAACTAGAGTGCCCCCAGTGCTACACCTTCTTTGGCAAGCACACGTGTGAGTAGACATATAATGAATTATTGATCAAACCACAGAGGCAGCGATGCTTTTAGCCCCTATGACTACAGGTGTATTGGATCTGGTATCTGGTTCAGGGCAATGAGACCTTTTAATCCTAAACGTGTGTCTGTCACTGCTGAAGCCCCGGACTTATCATCCTCATGACAGATACCAATTGCATTGTGACATCAGAGCATTGATATCACACACTATCAGAGCCAGCCTCATACCGACTTGCCTACTGACGGACCTACCGACCCCTGTAGGGGGAGTGATGGGATAACATAAAAACACAGGGAGGTCCCTTATTACATCTGGACATTCACATAGAAGGGGTAGGAGAGAAGGGACTACCGAATATAGTTTATGACTAGCCTGAGGAAATATAGCTAAATCTCCTTTTATTTTCCTGCCAAACTACATGGGCACTGAAACTACTCACAGACAAGTCAAATTACTCAATATTATGGATCACATTTTAGCTAACAACTAATGAAAACACTCATTGACATGTATAACTGAACTACCTCATAGACGTGCATATACACTGACACACCTTCCTAATATTGAGTTGCACCCCCGTTTTCCCTCAGAACAGCCTCAATTCATCCGGGACATTGACTCTACAAGGTGTCGAATGCGTTCCACAGGGATGCTGGCCCATGTTGACTCTAATGCGTCGCACAGTTGTGTCAAGTGTTCTTTGGGTGGTAGACCATTCTTGATACACACAGGAAACGGTTGAGCGTGAAAAATCCAGCAGCGTTGCAGTTCGTAACACACTCAAACTGGTGCACCTGACACCTACTACCATACCCCGTTCAAATGCACTTACATATTTTGTCTTGCCCATTCACCCTCTGAATGGCACAAATACACAATCCATGTCTCAACTGTCTTAGAAAGGGATCTAAGGGATCATGGCTTTCGCCTAGGTTCACCTGGACAGTCTGTCATGGTGTTCCTAATGTTTACAATAGAACATCAACAGGAGTCCCATTTCCACACAAAACTGAGATACAAAACCATGATTGGTTCTCTCATCCATGTCAATTCTAGATATAATTAGATTTTGTTTAAACAATCAACCTTAGCTCTTTTTTTCTGGCTGTAACTTGGTAGAGGCTTGATGCTGATGTTGTGAGGGAGAAATTACTTATAAAATCAATTCTAAACTGTGGATGATTCCTTTTATTCACTCCACAAGATAAATAACCAATTTGATTGACATTGCTCATCAACAGACATGCGAAGGGTAGGTATGAATAAGTCTAGCCATGAGGGAACAGAGACATCAGCAGGACTATGCGGACTTCATTGATCAGACCGAATAACGGCAATCATATTAGGAGAACATTCCCTGACTCTAATATTAATTTCCCAACTCTGGAGACAGGAGACCTAGACTAAAAACACGTCAAAACACAGACTCAGGCAGCAAGTATGATTACAGTCGAGGATGAACTATAAGGTTGGACAGAAAACTCAACTGAAGAAAAAAAATCAAGTGAAATACATTAGCTAAGTGTGCCAAATGTCTGGAACATTCTGAAGCTTCTAATTGCTAGGAAGGGTCTCTAAAAAGCGTTGCTTTCCAAGCAGCATCTCATATCAAAACATACTTCAATAGATAAGTGGCATCCCACAGCCCAGAGTCTAGGCCTACTTGCTGAGCTAGAGCGGGTTGGCTTCCTCTGTGACCAGGCTGACATCCTGCAGGGCGGAGCAGGGGGTGTGTCTGCTCACCTGGTTTCTGTCCGCGTCTGCAGCTGGCGGAGCAGCCGTAAGCCATGCCTCGGCCTTGTCTCCATCTTCCCCAGTAACAGAGCACGACGCAGAGCAGATGTCTGGCCATGTCTTATGCATACCTCAGGTTCCATTAACCAAGCACTCCCATAGATTAATAATGCAAAGCTCTGTCATTTCTTGATTAATTAGAGGCCGACTGAATTTATCCTTGGCTCGGGATGGCGTTGGTAGTATCTGTGTTTATGTATTTTTGTGTGTCAGGGCTTCCGTTAACCGGAAATAGCTGACTTTTGCCCGATATTTGTTTTTTAAACCGATAAATAAAACTGCCGCGACCAATTGTCCGGGAGAAGAAAATAAATCCCATTGCAAAATAATGGTTTTTAGACTATTCATTGATGGAAATACATTTGACTGCTGATGATTATCGGTCAATAGGTCCATTTGTGTAATTTAGTGGAATTAAATTGGCGCGTGTGTATTTTCGTTAGTCGTTATGTTTATTACACGTGCAGAGCATACAGATACAAAGAATATAAGAGGAAATCTGTCAGGCAGCATGAGAGCTGCTGCTACAGCTTCTCAAACTGCTCCTTCGTTTCTGCTGGAGTGAAATCAGTGGAGGCTGCTGAGGGGAAGACGGCTCACAATAATGGCTGGAACCGAGGAAATGGAATGGCATCAAACAGATGCAAACCATGTGTTTGATGTATTTGATAGCATTCCACCCATTCCACTCAGACCGTTACCAGGAGCCTGTTATCCCAATTAAGGTGCCACTAACCTCCTGTGAGTGAAACGTGCTTTTAGAAACCCAATCATCGCATAACAATTCTAAATGCAATTGTGTGTTAAAAGGTGTTGATGGCCTGGAAAATTGAAGCGTGCTTCCCATTCACCATTCAAGTGCATATAGGCAATGGTAAGAATCAGACGATGCAGAAATCCCTGATTTAGGTAAAAATATTTTCATTGAACCAGACATTGTAGTGTGTTCTGATGACAGAGATGGTAAGAAACAGCGATCAACGGTGTCGTTGTCACAAAAGAAGTTGACCAAGTTCTGAAATCAGTGGAATGCCCGGTGGAAGCAGAGAGATGATCACCAAATGCGGAGAGTTGAAAAGAGAACACAGAAGGCTGTTGTATAAAACACCTGTCTCTTCAAACTCAGGAAACATGGCACCCATGACAGAGGGAGAAGCGTTCATCCATGTATATGGGTAAGAGCCTAGCTATATTTTCCGATATGATATATTTTTTTACTTTTTTGTGATATCCAAACTGGTAGTTACAGTCTTGTCCCATCGCTGCAACTCCCCTACGGACTCGGGAAAGGCAAAGGTCGAGAGCCATGCATCCTCCGAAACACGACCCTGCCAAGTCGCACTGCTTCTTGAGCACACCAAGACAATTGTGAAGCGGCCACAACAAAACCTATTCCCCCTCAGGAGACTAAAAAGATGGGTCCTCAGATCTTCAAAAGGTTCCACGGCTGCACCATTGATTACATCCTGACTGGTTGCATCACTGCCTGGTATGGCAACTGCTCGGCCTCCGACCGCATGGCACTACAAAGGGTAGTGCGTACAGCTCAGTACATCACTGGGGCCAAGCTTCCTGCCATCCAGGACCTCTATACCAGGTGGTGTCAGAGGAAGGCCCTAAACATTGTCGAAGACTCCAGCCACCCTAGCCATGTTCTCTCTGCTACCGCATGGCAAGTGGTACGGGAGCGCCAAGTCTAACTCCAAGAGGCTTTGAAACAACTTCTATCCCCAAGCCATAAGACTCCTGAACATCTAATCGAATGGCTACCCAGACTATTTGCATTGCCCCCCCCCCCCCTCTTTTTACACTGCTGCTACTCTCGGTTATTATCTATGCATCGTGACTTTAATAACTCTACCTACATGTACATATTACCTCAATTACCTCAACTAACCGGTGCCCTCACACATTGACTCTGTATCGGTACCCTCTGTATTTAGCGTCGCTATTGTTATTTTACTGCTGCTCTTTAATTATTTGCTACTTTTATTTAATATTCTTATTTTGTGGTATTTTTTTTATTTTGTATTTTTTAAACTGTATTGTTGGTTAGGGCTTTTAAGTAAGCATTTCACTGTAAGGTTCAACATTCACCTGTTGTATTTGGCTTTTGTGAAAAATTATATTTGATTTGAGGCTAAGGCTTAAGAGGGTGTGAACGATATTGAATGGGTGTGGACAAAGAAGAGCTCACCAGTAGGTGTACCAAAACATTCACAGGTCATTTTCTCAAAAGTGGGGTTAGTTTATCAACTTTCAAAGCAGAATTACTTTCCATTGTCCCTCAACTGCAGTGTATGATATACCATTTTCCAGCGAGTCTCTACTTTTATCCAAATGTGAAAAACACCATTTCACATTTTGCTACATAGGACCGAATCCAAGGTGGTGGGCTCCCTCTCACCGTGGCCCCTGGATATAATAGCCTTTGTGCTGGGTGGTTGTCAGGGTCGACGATTGTCGTGTGTGATCTCTCACACTGCTGCAGATGCCGAGAGGACTGCAGTGCAGCAGACAGGGGAGAGAAGGAACACCGCTGGGGTGTGTTGTGCTATGAACCATGGGACGCCCCTTCGCTAGCGTCTGTGTACCGTTATGAGAGTGGGTGACAGAAATAAATGCCAGTGTCAGTATATATTACTCCAGCTTCACTGGCTAAATTAAGGGCGTTAATCAAATGTGGTACATAAATTCTCTGCCTGTCCTGAAGCCTTGTAGTGGCAGCAGGAAGGAGAGAAGTGATGGCGGGAAAGCTGTAACTTTTATTAAAGAGTATATTGCTGCAAAGCCATGAATGTTTCATCAGGCACTGGTTCTTCAGTCACCTTTGACCATAGTTGGGAACCTTTTTTCTTCCTAGTGATAAACAGCTTGAAGAAGAGTACTGTTGTCAAGCTTTGGGGCTCAAGGTGCTGCAATCAATGGCACCTTAAAGGGGTTGTAGCCTTCTCCTTTATATCCAAGAAAAAACCAATAGGCTTGGCAAGCGAGGTTGAAAACACAACCTAATTGCCTTCGTCTACTCCAGTTCTGTGGAAGTAAGCTAATGGGGCTTCCTTCTAAACAAATTAGCATTCTCAGCTGAAATCTTGCAAATAAGTTTACTTTTCTGAAAAGCAGAGAGCAACGGATCTGATGCCCCAAAATACAATGATACAGTACAGAAAAAGCCTTATGACATTGCAATGACTTTTCATCGCCTTCAAATCTCAGTGTGTGACACAGCCTACTGACATACTCCATTTTAAATTCCATGTGGTATGCTATGTTGAATGTGCGTAAATCATACATTAGCATCAAAATATACCAATGACAGGTTCTTGAGGGCAAGCAATGTACAGTATTCTTGTAGAACGTGACAGTTTATGTCTAACATTCAGGTAAAACATATTTGCTTTAGATTAGCAAGAGAAAGGCCTGAAAAATACTCCAAAACAGAGAAAGTAATCTGCCATTACAGATTCAGAGGGCTTTCGCTCGTACAGGCATTTGCATATCTTAAATCCCTGATAATGAAATAGAATTTATACAGGGGTGATTGAAATTCTAAGTTAAATATGAAAGTGTTTGAAAGATATTTCAAGAGAGTAAAAGATTAAGTAGGAGGAATTTGTATTAGGCCTTTAAATGAGGTACCATACCTCCAGAAGTGAGCGCTTGCAAAAGGTTATATGACACTCCTGTACCTAATGGAAAGTTATGAGTGAGGAAGGAGAACATTCATGGCATATTAGGGAGACATTTTAATTAGAATGCAAACTCTGTGTGAGATTGTAGCCTGTGTCTGAAATGACTGGTGTTATCGGTGGGGAAGAGGAGAGCTGTTCATCACAAACACAGAGACAGAAAGAGAGAGACAGAGAGCTCTCCTTCTCCACCACACCAGACTCCACACCTTATTTAGCACCTCTGTGAAACAGTCTGGTTTTCAGGCCCATCTGAAATCCTGTCATCACACTACTCCTAACTGTCACAGCACAGCTCACCCACATACAGCCTATCACACACCAGAGCTCATTTACA
This sequence comes from Salvelinus fontinalis, assembly GCF_029448725.1. Taxonomy (NCBI): domain Eukaryota; kingdom Metazoa; phylum Chordata; class Actinopteri; order Salmoniformes; family Salmonidae; genus Salvelinus; species Salvelinus fontinalis. The sequence goes on from NC_074684.1 coordinate 21,178,331, forward strand.
GCCATAAAGACATTATCAACAGCCCAACCAAATATCCTCATTGTTGAAGTTGAATTAGACCACACAAAGAGAGGGAGGGGAGAGACAGTGCAACGAGAGTGGAGGTCTTAAAGTACATTTTCCCTTCCTATTGACATTTTGAATTCTTCTGGAAAAATACATTTTCATAATGTACACACTAGATATGGATCACGTTTAATTCAAGTCAAATATTAAAGCCGACGTTTAACTATGTTTAACCTTTGTGAATTAAACAGAAATTGTGTTAAATACCATCCAGAATGGGCCACCTCAACCAACTGCATACAGACCAGGGTGGTGGAACGATAAGCATCATTTATCCTTAATCTGAAAATGGAAGCGAGGTCATTTGAACATGGAGTATTCATTTAACTCCACAAATGAAAGTCAACGATAGTGATGGCTATAACAAAGGGGTTGTAATACCTGTAAGAGGAACCAGCTGTGCTGAGTGGTTTGGAAAAATACCTGTCATTGTTCAACTTCCATTCAGCAAGTACAGCATCTTAACAAAACCCAATATGGGGGGGGGGGGTCGTTATCTAGTCCAAGCCAAGTAGTGTAATACCAACCACACAGGAGGGGGTTGTTTATTTATGTTTGTGTAGGAACAAGAACACTGCAGTCCTTCCATTTCCCCAGGAGTCATGCAGAGGGATACAGTCTAGTATGTCCCACATGGGACAGAGAGATAGGAAGCAGCAACACTTATTAACACACACACACCTTGTCTACACCAAATCTCAGAGACTACAGAGAGACTACTAAACAATGTGCATCTATCTGGATCTATCAGTCAAGAGATACTTCTAGCAAACATATCATAGCATAGGGAGTATTAAGAGCTTTCTCCAGTACAGAGGGGGGTGTTTACAAAAAGTTTATCATGTGTAAAAGCAAAGGGTTTATTACTCAGTGTTTAGGATGAAATCCTCTGTACCAGCCAGAAAAAGTATAGAGAAATTCTTCCATCAACGATACATCTTCAATAGAAGTCTACAGCAGCAGCGATACCGTCCACTAACAAAACAAGATTACAATTTGAGAAGACAATACAAAGCATCTATTTAATCGGAGCCTCCCAGCCCTACTAGTAAAGACTCCAGACAAACTCAGCGAAGCTCCAGGTACCCTCTCCTCTCCCCGGCCTGGCTGGCACCACAGGATTATTGATTGAAAGCTTTGACTGATTGCCAATTTGGTCCTAATCTGTGGGGCAAGGTCAATGGCAGTGGGGGCGTGCATGAATCAGCCTTCTGGGGGATTGAAGGGGACCTGGGGACAGACACTCACCAAACAGATTGCTGGAGTGGCCTTGCTTGGAGACAGGCCTCAGCTCATTAGATCCCCAGGCGTAGCGCTTGTAACTGTCCCAGGCAAATGTCATCATCTGTGGGCAGAGGGAGAGGAAGGGGAGGGGGACAAGGGGGAGAAATAGGTTTAGGTCTAAGCAGATCTGTGAAGGGTGATTCAATTCCTATGGGTGTTTTGGTCATTATGGGCAGGTTTCCAGCAAAGTATTTGACAGTTTTGTTAAATAAAGAGTGTAGGCAATTTTAAGAGATTAAAGAGACTTTAGGCTATTTTATGTTGGACAACATGTTGATTAGCCTACAGATATTAACTGTGCAGGGAAGTCTGTCAATCATTTAATAGACTTTGACATTAAACAGGAGAAATCTATAAGACGTCTCAGTTTGATGTCTTCAGTGACCCTGGTTTGTGAAACATAACCCGAGAGACAGTGCATCCGACATTAATTCTGACATTTTCAAAAAGAATAATGATGCCAAGCTTTATGTGTCACAAGGTTTTTCTTCAAATCAGTGACTTCTGACAGTTTCTATTTTGGTCCCAGACACTATAACAGAAGCCGAATCCTCCTTAAATATCAATGGAATCGTAGCCGAGAAACCCTAAATGGAGATTACAGGACAAATCCTTTTCTTCCCTCTCCCTGGTGACTCAACCCAGATGGAGTCAGATAAACTGTTAAAAACAAGGACAGCTTTTCAAAGTTTTCAAATCTGAATGAAAAGGTATATTACTCACTTAAAACTGTAATCTATAAAAGTTGACTGTTGAGTGTCTGAGATTATGTTTACCATTTTAAATCGCAACACTACTGCATTTGGCTATAGCACAGTCCAACTAAGTTTTTGAAGTTAGCATAGCATATGGGAAAATAACAGGCAAGAAATAATTAGGGCTATTGAAGTGATAAATTGGAAGGGAATGGGCTTTCCGTCTGCACTAACAATGCATCCCAACACAGTGCTAGTGCCTAATTCTCTCTCTGCACAGTCATATCTCAGTTCTCCTCTGCAGGGTAGCAACTACCAGTGTGTCCTCTAGTGTTTGTTGTTGGGAGGATTAGGCTGTAAGGGAGAAAAAGAGAAATATGCTGCCATTCTCTCCAGTTGATACAGAGAGACAGATTGAAGCTGAAATCCCCCTCGAGCAAAAGATGAGACCAGACAGAGATTAAAAGAAAGTTTTCTCCAGGAATCTCAGCCGCTCAGATCCACATAGGGAGATGGGATCAACTCCACGCTGTCTATTGAAAATCACTAGCAAAACCATCTAAGTGGATGAGGGTAGCCACTATATCCCTGTTATCCCCACATCCTACCAGACAAACCTTTAGAGAATCAAGGGACAGAAACAATACAGTCCCTCTTAAGCGGAGCAGTGGGCCGTGAGATATTACTCATTGGTTTACAGATGAGTATTTTCTGGAGAGTTTTGTGAGGTCGACACTTCTTTCTGCGTTACTTAATCAAGCGAAGAAAAACAAGAACACCAAACACAACGGCAAAAGTGTTTATTAATGATGTCTGCTCTTCCTGCAATGTAAACACCATAGCAACCACTGCGTTCTCTCTCGGTTACCTCCGGCATTTCTAATGATGAGATGATAATGCACAAGCTATAGTCTCCAAGATGGAAAGGTTGGAATGAAATTGAGTGTTAAAAAGTAAATTGTTCGTGCCAGATAGAAGACATGGATTAGGAGGACCTACCCTTCACAGTCACAATAGTTCAGCCTAAGTGTGAGTCTGTGTTTGGCTCAGTCCATCATGGAAAGTCCACTGTATAGGCTTAAGATTGTGGGAGAAACTTCCAGAGGGGCTCATAGTGTTGTTTATGGAAAGGCACCTCTCACCCCTTTTCCCCTTGATAAAATGTACCCAGCTCCACTATGCCTGGGCCTAAACAAACAGCCCCAGAACACCTCCTCATCCCTCTGTTAAAGGGCCCGCCTGTAGAGAACGCTGGTAGGAAGTCATTTACAGCACAGCGTGGACTCCCCATACCAGCCTCCTTCGGAAATTAGATTAGTTTATCGACTCCCACATAGAGAGGAAGAGAGAGAGAGATCTTGTCTCAATGAGTCCGGGGTTTAATTTACCCCGAAACACTGGGCTCCACTCCCTCGTAGCCTCTCGGGGCGCACACCTTACTCTTAGACAACAGTGGTCCTGCTGAGGGGACGCCAGCTACAAGCCAGCAGTTCTGTTGGTTGGTGTAGCTAGTAGCTAGGCGACTGGGAGCCGGAGCCATTTGTCAGAGCCACTGAATTAGAAGCTGTGGAGAGATGGGAGGCATTGAACACAGGGCTGTATTGATTCTCATTCAGTAGTGCTAGGATTTGTTTGCAATAGAAAGCAGCAGGCTGTTCTGGTGGACTATTCCCTAATGGGAAAGGTTTTGTTCACTGTGGGTTACCTGTCTCCATCCAGACAGCTCTATATTCAGCCTCCTACACAAAGCCTCGTCTTCCCGCAGCGTGGTATGACTGGAGGCACAGGAACCAGCACAGCCAAGAGAGTTCTGCTCCTGCTCAGAAGGAGCGCCAGCCTCCCTGATTTACAAGGCTGTAATTGCTTTTCCAGTCAGGGTTTAATGCAAGCGTTTGAGTCAAAATGTAATCTCGTCATTTGTGGCTCTCTCGTGCTCTCTACATGCTGTTTGTTGGCGGGCGGATCAGTGGCAGAAGCCCTCCTATTGTTTACCGCCGGCATTGTCTAGTCCAAAGACGTCACGGCAACACTGGAATGAGGTGACAGCCCAGATGTGATTACCGCAGCGACAGCGGGTGCTCAGAGGGGGGGGGTTGGAGTTGAGGGAGAACATGTATCTTCTGCTGTGAGAAACAAACAAACTCAGTGCAGCAGAGATCATGCTGGGACATCACTAGGGCTCTCCTATATGGCATCTACAGGTGCCCTGGGGGTGCAGAGTAGGGGATGGGCACGGTTATTCAAATATTTGAATATCCAAACGGACGTTAGTATTCAAACACTTGTGTGAGTGTATTTTCTTTAGACCTATTTTATCAATGAAAAAAGTATTTGTCTTAATTCAATTAAATGATCCTTGTGACATAGTGAGGTGTGTTGAAAGGTGTGTTGAGCTACTGCTGAGCATTTAGCCCTCCTGTCAGCCCTGCCAACAAACAGTATGCCATTTCCCCCCTTCAAATAGCTATTACAGGCACATACCAAGAGGAGGACCTGACACAGATTAATGCCAAACTCTGACCAGAAAAAGTTTTTGTAACTTAAAATCAAAATTCTCCTTCACTGTTGCCGTTAGCCAAAAACTACCGGAGAAAAGCAGCCTGCCCGTGTTGCATTGCCCTCTGCATTTGCGTCAATCTGATTGGTCAAGAGAGTCGAGAGCAATTCGTTAGATTCTTATGAATTTCGACTAACCGGATATCCCAGAAAATGTCATGACATTATTTGAATAGTGAAATAATTTCAAATGCCCACCCCTATTGCATAGCTTTGTCGTCACGTAACACACACTTGTGCTCAAAGACAGGGCTCTGAGGAGATAGGAGACAGAGAGACTCCTGGATGGCTGTGTTAGGTCTCACAGATCAGAGGGTGTTTACGCAGCAGAGACAACTCTTTGACCTGCTGAGCCAGGCTAGATCTATGCAGGAGAGTCAGTCAGAAGGGACCTGAAAGTGGAGCTGGGAATAGTGTGCTTTTCTGTGTGTTAAGAGGATTAACCTCCCTCAGTGTGTTGTCCTTCTAAGACGGTAGGGAGGGGGCAGAGTAGATCAAGGGCAGATGTCTATTGATTCATAAACAGCCCCAAGGGAGTGCTTTATTTTCTATAGGCCTACATACTGTAGGGTTGGTTGGAGAGTCAAGGGGGTCATGTGAGGACAAAACAGGGATGGGGCAGAGTGAAACTACCAACAGTACCACAAAGTCTGTGAATCACACGACTCACTCACTCGGCTATTCAAAAGGCAAAGGAATCAAAGGGCTAGGCCTAATCATTAAAAACTATTCCTGCCCTCATGTCCATTTCCATCCCCTAGCAGCCTGTCCTCCATGTTCCTCTCATCGTTTCCCTGCTCTATTCTCTCTGCTGACCAGCCTGGAACATTCAGCTAGTTTGGGGAACCTGGGAAATAATCACCTGTTTGCCAAATTTCCATTTCCCGTATTCCCTGCTGTCAGACCACCCCACCCCCCCTCATCCCATATTGAGGCCTCTCAGAGCAGTGTGTGAAAGAAAGCAGAACTATGATGTGGAGAACGAACAAATAGAATGAATAGAACAGGCTTGGAAGCTCTAACTCTGGCAATTTGACTGGTAACCTCACAGGTACACTCACAGTGGCTGCCTGGTATTGTGACGCAATAATTTCCATTGTATTCTGGAGTGTTCCATCAACTGATAGTCCCAGTCGGTATTAGATAGAACGTCGCGGCCAAGGCCTGTGGGGAAAACAACCTGTGGCCTTTTTCAAATACAATTTTCTTGTTGTCTGCTTGCTTTAGTAAATTACAAAACTACATTTTTAAAAGTACAACATCTAAACATTACTTTTCAACATTGCCTGCTCCTGAGTGTTCTCACTACTTAGAAAAACTTAACATTGTCGGGCTTCCCCTCATTCCCCTTTTCATGATGGTGCAAGCACCCATGTGAGTAAGCGAGTGCTAGCTAGCTTTTACAATGGGGGTCAATAGGAAAGAGTTTTTTCACCAGTTTCTGGGCGTGGTCGAGGGGAATTTCTTATTATTACGTGAATATCGACTCGGGGTTTTGCTGGATTGCCATGGTAATGTAGAACTTTCATTCAAATGATGTGGCTCATGCAATGGAATGTATTTTTGTAATGTTAGTTGAGTTCAATCAACAAATCACAGCACAAATTGAAGGGTACACGTCCTGCTTTTACTTCCTGGCATCAGTTCAGGTTAAAAATATACAGGAGGATTCTAATATCCCATAACTCTTTGCGCCACTGTTCAACAAGTGACCAGCTTCCGCATTTGAAATGACTGGGAGTGAATGGTAGCAGCACAGAAAGTTTGCCATCAAAGTGAAAAATCAAACACAATTGTAGTGAATTTCAGATAACTATTCAGCGAACACATAGCATAACTGTTTTACTGGCATTTTATTCATTTAGACGGTTCGAAAATAATCTACAGCCACTCTATTCATTCTATTTCTATAGTGTAGGAGCTCTGTGCCTTGGAGGATGCGAGAAGGAGACTGAAGGAGACGAGAGCCAGATAGACCGAGACAGACAGTGCCGGCAGCAGGCACAGAACACAGGGCTCAGGACAAGCAGCTGTAGGACAGGCGAGTTGGAGAAGATCCTCTTAGCAGAGCTTTTTGCCTGGCTGAAGCTAATATGAACTATTGGAGGTGACAAATGTAGACCTTTGTTTCTTTGACTACTTGAATGCAACATGGAAGCCAATATAGTCAGTCCAGAGAGTGCTGCTGATAGGCGATATAGCTAATGGGAGTATGGCACAAAGAACTGCTTGCTTGAGAGCACTGGACGTGTAGCCTATTCTTGGATCATTAAAAGTAAATATGATGAAATCACTGCCATCATTATGTAAATGCAGCCAAGCATAAAAATCCAAATCATCGGCACCATGACTGTACCTGGCTATTTTCTCTGGAGGATCAGGTTAGTGAAACTTTAAAAAGGGAGGAAAGTCTCTCCGCTGTTTCATGATGGATCTGCACTTCTGCAGCACACCCTAAAATCTATTTTCCTCATCTCAAGCGTCTCATGCACATTCAGTACCTTATCCTCTCTGCCCGGCACGAATCGCCTTTTCCCACAAGGAGCCTCACAGGACCAACTACGCTCAGCATCACTAATTCATAATATTCCCACCAGCCCCTGACAACTTCACAGGGAGCCATGCAGTATGTGGCCCACAACCACAGGGAGCCATGCAGTACGTGGCCCACAACCACAGAGAGCCATGCAGTATGTGGCCCACAACCACAGGGAGCCATGCAGTATGTGGCCCACAACCACAGGGAGCCATGCAGTATGTGGCCCACAACCACAGGGAGCCATGCAGTATGTGGCCCACAACCACAGGGAGCCATGCAGTACGTGGCCCACAACCACAGAGAGCCATGCAGTACGTGGCCCACAACCACAGAGAGCCATGCAGTACGTGGCCCACAACCACAGAGAGCCATGCAGTATGTGGCCCACAACCACAGGGAGCCATGCAGTATGTGGCCCACAACCACAGGGAGCCATGCAGTATGTGGCCCACAACCACAGGGAGCCATGCAGTATGTGGCCCACAACCACAGAGAGCCATGCAGTATGTGGCCCACAACCACAGAGAGCCATGCAGTATGTGGCCCACAACCACAGAGAGCCATGCAGTATGTGGCCCACAACCACAGAGAGCCATGCAGTACGTGGCCCACAACCACAGAGAGCCATGCAGTACGTGGCCCACAACCACAGAGAGCCATGCAGTACGTGGCCCACAACCACAGGGAGCCATGCAGTACGTGGCCCAAAACCACAGGGAGCCATGCAGTACGTGGCCCACAACCACAGGGAGCCATGCAGTACGTGGCCCACAACCACAGGGAGCCATGCAGTACGTGGCCCACAACCACAGGGAGCCATGCAGTACGTGGCCCACAACCACAGGGAGCCATGCAGTACGTGGCCCACAACCACAAGGAGCCATGCAGTACGTGGCCCACAACCACAGGGAGCCATGCAGTATGTGGGCCACAACCACAGAGAGCCATGGAGTACGTGGCCCACAACCACAGGGAGCCATGCCGTATGTGGCCCACAACCACAGGGAGCCATGCCGTATGTGGCCCACAACCACAGGGAGCCATGCCGTATGTGGCCCACAACCACAGGGAGCCATGCCGTATGTGGCCCACAACCACAGGGAGCCATGCCGTATGTGGCCCACAACCACAGAAAGCCATGCCGTATGTGGCCCACAACCACAGAAAGCCATGTCGTATGTGGCCCACAACCACAGGGAGCCATGCCGTATGTGGCCCACAACCACAGGGAGCCATGCTGTATGTGGCCCACAACCACAGGGAGCCATGCAGTATGTGGCCCACAACTACAAGGAGTCCCAACTACACAGTGTATGATGTTAGGAGCTGCTGGGAACTGAATTGTTGTAGAGAATAGCATTAGCATAGCCTAGCACCACTCCCCATTAAATCCATTCTTTGTTTGTGCACCTTGCACAGGTAGATAAACACCTTTAAAACAAAATGCCACATTTCCATCAATGTCCTTATCATCCGTAATAAGACTAAGTAAACAAATAGCAGTCACAAAGACAGCCATCTTGGCCGCAACATTGGGCTAGTGAGTGAGAGAGACAAGCACAAGAAGCAACAGCACCTGATAGTCAGCTATGCTCTTAGTGCAGTTAAAGCCAGTCTGCAGGAGCGCAAGTCTTCAGCAACAGACAATAATAATATCTGTGTCATTGTTTTCACTCTGGGGTCTAGTAAACAAGACTGCAGCCTCTTGTCAGGATCATCATGTATCCCAGTTAGCCAGGTTGTACAGCCTTCCAGAGTCTTCACCAGATTAGAAGGCAGTAAGCTCTTCATCCCATTCCTCAATCAATTCCCAGCATGGCACTGCTTCTGCTGCCTCCCACCTGCTCCACACACAGACCACACAATCGGTTTACATCATGAAGAGTAGGCACTTTCTCTCTCTGTGTGTGTGTGTGTGTGTGTGTGTGTTGTATATGCTACATTATGCAAGCTGTAATGTGAGAGAGTTCCTGCATGAACATGTTTTTCCCTTGACACACATTCAAGCACACACTGATTCAAGGCTGTTACGGAACAACAGATGCGGGCTAATTGAAGGAAACATAATCTAATTGTGGAAGAATTCATCAAACACAGAACAGAAAGTGTCCCACAGGACAGTCTAGGTAGGTACTGCTGGAGAGTCTCAGAGAAGCATGGTGTCCCAATAGAGATGGATTCACACCAGTGTGGTGGATCAGAATGGTACAGGTATCCTTTTGATGTAATAATACCTGCTATTCCCCTCTATTTAATTGCATTCCATGTTTCATTGCTGTGTGTGTTGAGCAATTCCACGATAAAGGAATGGCGCTGAGACTCCGATTTTTCACTTAAAATGTATGCCAAACAAAAAAACATTGATTTCAAAGTTTAACAAACCATACAACTCTATGCACAAGGACTACTTTTAACAATTTACACTGAAAATGTTACAAAAACACTGGAAGAACTGTGCAGATGCAAAGTTTGGCAACACCATTTTGGTAAAATCTCCCTCAGTTTTTATGCGTCGACGTTTTCACAAAACTCTAAAATATCTGCTCCCAATGAAGATTCAACTACGTCTGCAGAAAGAATAGGGTGTCAGCTATGACATCACACACTGACTTTGAATCTATTTTGGCTATTGAACTACAGTACGTGAAGTGGATTTACACCCTGTAACGGAATTGCGGTAACCGAATTTCATCATGGGTCCCTGATCTGTACTACACAGAAATGTATAATTAAGGATATGAATGTCATTCTCTTCATGGGGCCGTATCCTAAATAGGTACACAAAAAGGTATACATTTGCATATTTGTGTATTATTCTACACACTGGCTATTATTTTAAATGAGTGCTGCCTTCAAACAAGACCACATTTGGTTGGTCCGGACCAAATCTGAACCAATCATAGACATCTATGTTTCACAAGTTTGAACCTCAAAGTACAGCACAGTAGAGCTCAGTACAGTACAATAGAGTTCAATACAGTATATTTAGGTACAGTAGAGTACATTATAGAGTACTCAACTTTAGTGTGCTCTACTGTGTACTGTACTCTACTATCCTTTACTGTATCAGTGTTTTCCACTAGCGCAGGCTGTCGGCTATACGACTCATTTTCAGCTGGGTATGTTTTCCACTTAAATTAACTAGGCTACTTTTCAATTTGCCAGTCAGAAAAGAGTCTGCTGAGTCCTCTTCCGCTAGAATGAATGATATGCATTTTCTAGCATCTATTGATAGGACAGTTGCCTGTCAGTCACAAAGTGAGCGATGACAGGGAAACACTGCTGGTTTGACAGTCTGCTGTCTGTCCCGTCTCTTGGTGCCTGGGTGTGGTGTGTTGTGTCAAATGTACTTGCGCTGAGGGAGAGGGAATGAATGTGCATGTCCCATATAATCTGGTAATGATGAGTTGAAATCCACCTATTGTGCCTAGCCCATTCATTTGTTTTCTTTGGCATGCAGGGTCTGACATTAACGGGCCAGTAACAACGTGTCAGTCGGGCCTGTGGATCTCGTACTTTTCACCGCATTTTTGCATTCCAGTTCAACATTTACCTGCTCTGTCGCAGTCTACCATTGAAAACCATTGAAGACTAAACGTGCACATTTCATGCTATTTGTATTCGAGCAATATGACTGACCGCTCACTTCTCGAGCATTACATGAGCTGATGCCGTCACACAGCACACGCAAGCTGGCATCAATCATCACCCATCAATCTACTCGCTGAGCTTATTTAAAAAAGGTGTCGAACTGACTGAATAAAGTATCTCATATATCCTTGCCATTCATAAATCATACAATGTAGTTATATGTCCATGGTATCGCATCGGGACAAGTAAACTAAAGATCTCGTTTGTATTTTCGATATGAAGTCCATAAGGACTTGCCAGACAGTGATGATAAAAGTGAGTGATTTGTCAGTAACCTACTGAATTGCATCATTAAGACAGTTGTTCATTTGGCTTCCTTACTTGCACAATGGTAGGCTTTTCAGTGAAAGTCAGCAGATAAATGATATAAACATTCGACGAAGATGGTGAATCCCCCTCACTGAAGGAACGGGTTGACTAGTGGAGAGAGAGCCTCACTCTTGTCCAAAATAAGATAAAAGAAAACAGATTGAATTGTTTTAAAAGCTAATGATAAGTGTATGGTATTTTCAAATATATTCCTATAGGTCTACTGATTTAATCAAAGTGTAGACAATGGAGTAATCAACTGTTGCTTTTTGTGTAGCAAAGCCCATGTTTAACACCTGCTTAATTCTTCAATCATACGTGTATTGCAGATAGCTGAGAAAATGCCTCTTAAAAGGACGTTTGAAACACGTGGAAGTCAGAAGACTCTCACAGTATTCTTTAAAGGCTCAGTCCAATCAAAATTAAGTTTTGTCTGTGTTTTATATCCTATTGTACAACAGCTGATGAAAGTGTGAACAAATTTGATCAGTGATATTTCCTGATAGTTGCTTGTTGAAAATACAATCTAGCATTAGAATGTACCAGAGTCCACCAAACTAGAGCTTGTTTGGCAAAAATGTCACTGTACGCTGCTGTCAGTACTGAACGACTCTACTTTCTTTACTGTGCAGTGATGTCCAAACTTGTGAACCCAACAGTGGTGGGAGAATACTATGATTTCTCTTTGTAGACGATTTGATAACGGAATTGAATTTTAAATCACTAAATAATTCATAAACAAAATTGATATCAGTAAAAACCTTATAACTAATTGATAGGTCTACCTTTACTTCTGTGAACTTTCATTATCCTCCCTCATGAGGGAGAGAAATGAAGGCACAAGGCAATGTTTCTTAAACTTACGAAAGGCAGAATTTTTCTCTCCAAACCTACTTTAAATAGAAGTATTGATATTAGTTGGCAGGGGGCTTTACTTCAACATGATTGTGTTTTGATGTATTTTTAATAACTTAAGACTTTTTGGTAGATGTTTTCTAAGACCCATATTCCATCTGTTTGACTAGAAATCAAAGCCTTTGTTTAATCCATTTTTTTTTAGTGGAAATGGTTCAAATGTATACATGCCTTAACAAATATATAAATTTGACACCCAATTTGATATGCTCCTATGAACTTCACGTTGGTGCTCATTGGTCCTTTTACACGGAAATGACCTGTTCTCTCTCTGTTTTACATCCATCATCTCTCTGCCATGATCTCTTTATAGCCCGCCAACACTACTGACCCACAGCAAGACAGCAGAACGCACTGAAGGAATAAACTGGAAAAACAACAAAAAATCCCTTTGTAGAACATGACAAATGATAAATACAGATACAGCACACAAATATTCCACACGTCCGTTTATTATCCTGCAGAGTAGCACAAACTCTCTCTACTGGCCACTGGAGAAAAACAAAATGCGAGAGAGAGAGAGGTGGAGGGATGTGTACACAACATATTACAGTTATCCCTCATGCATCGCCTGTCACACTGGTCTGGGTGGCAACTCCCTGATGCACCCACATCAACAAGCAAATAAGACACTGAGGCCTAGTGTTGGTGGGAAAGAAAAACACAGCTCGGAAAACATTATTTGGTATTTTATTAGGATCCCCATTAGCTGTTGCAAAAGCAGCAGCTACTCTTCCTGGGGTCCACACAAAACATGAAACATAATACAGAATGACATAATACAGAACATCATTAGACAAGAACAGCTCAAGGACAGAACTACATACATTTTAAAAAGGCACACGTAGCCTACATATCAATGAATACACACAAACTATCTAGGTCAAATAGGGGAGAGGTGTTGTGCCACGAGTTGTTGCTTCATCTGTTTTTTGAAACCAGGTTTGCTGTTTATTTGAGCAATATGAGATGGAAGGAAGTTCCATGCAATAAGGGCTCTATATAATACTATACGCACGCAAAACGTGCCGCTCTGTTCTGGGCCAGCTGCAGCTTAACTAGGTCTTTCCTTGCATCACTGGACCACACAACTGGACAATAATCAAGATTAGACAAAACTAGAGCCTGCAGAACTTGTTTTTTGGAGTGTGGTGTCAAAAAAAGCAGAGCATCTCTTCATTACGGCCAGACCTCTACCCATCTTTACAACCATTGAATCTATATGTTTTGACCATGACAGTTTACAATCTAAGGTAACGCCAAGTCATTTAGTCTCCTCAACTTGTTCAACAGCCACACCATTCATTACCAGATTCAGCTGAGGTCTAGAACTTAAGGAATGATTTGTACCAAATACAATGCTCTTAGTTTTACATATGTTCAGGACCAGTTTATTACTGGCCACCCATTCAAAAACTGACTGCAACTCTTTGTTAGGGTTTTAGTGACTTCATTAGCTGTGTTTGCTGATGCGTATATGGTTGAATCATCATCATACATGGACACACATGCTTTGTTTAATGTCAGTGACAGGTCATTGGTAAAAATAGAAAAGACTAGCTAGCCATTTTACATCGGTTACACCAGCCTACTCTCGGGAGTTGATAGGCTTGACGTAATACGCATATATATATATATATATATATATATATATATATATATATATATATATATATATATATATATATATATATATATATATATATATATATATATATATATATATATATATATATATATATATATATATATACACTGCTCAAAAAAATAAAAGGGAACACTAAAATAACACATCCTAGATCTGAATGAATGAAATATTCTTATTAAATACTTTTTTCTTTACATAGTTGAATGTGCTGACAACAAAATCACACAAAAATGATCAATGGAAATCAAATTTATCAACCCATGGAGGTCTGGATTTGGAGTCACACTCAAAATTAAAGTGGAAAACCACACTACAGGCTGATCCAACTTTGATATAATGTCCTTAAAACAAGTCAAAATGAGGCTCAGTAGTGTGTGTGGCCTCCACGTGCCTGTATGACCTCCCTACAATGCCTGGGCATGCTCCTGATGAGGTGGCGGATGGTCTCCTGAGGGATCTCCTCCCAGACCTGGACTAAAGCATCCGCCAACTCCTGGACAGTCTGTGGTGCAACGTGGCGTTGGTGGATGGAGCGAGACATGATGTCCAAGATGTGCTCAATTGGATTCAGGTCTGGGGAACGGGCGGGCCAGTCCATAGCATCAATGCCTTCCTCTTGCAGGAACTGCTGACACACTCCAGCCACATGAGGTCTAGCATTGTCTTGCATTAGGAGGAACCCAGGGCCAACCGCACCAGCATATGGTCTCACAAGGGGTCTGAGGATCTCATCTCGGTACCTAATGGCAGTCAGGCTACCTCTGGCCAACCGCAGTCAGGCTACCTCCCCAAAGAAATGCCACCCCACACCATGACTGACCCACCACCAAACCGGTCATGCTGGAGGATGTTGCAGGCAGCAGAACGTTCTCCACGGCGTCTCCAGACTCTGTCACGTCTGTCACATGTGCTCAGTGTGAACCTGCTTTCATCTGTGAAGAGCACAGGGTGCCAGTGGCGAATTTGCCAATCTTGGTGTTCTCTGGCAAATGCCAAAACGTACTGCACGGTGTTGGGCTGTAAGCTCAACCCCCACCTGTGGACGTCGGGCCCTCATACCACCCTCATGGAGTCTGTTTCTGACTGTTTGAGCAGACACATGCACATTTGTGGCCTGCTGGAGGTCATTTTGCAGGGCTCTGGCAGTGCTCCTCCTGCTCCTCCTTGCACAAAGACGGAGGTAGCGGTCCTGCTGCTGGGTTGTTGCCCTCCTACGGCCTCCTCCACGTCTCCTGATGTACTGGCCTGTCTCCTGGTAGCGCCTCCATGCTCTGGACACTACGCTGTTTGTAGACTCCGTCTCATGCTACCACTAGAGTGAAAGCACCGCCAGCATTCAAAAGTGACCAAAACATCAGCCAGGAAGCATAGGAACTGAGAAGTGGTCTGTGGTCACCACCTGCAGAACCACTCCTTTATTGGGGGTGTCTTGCTATTTGCCTATAATTTCCACCTGTTGTCTATTCCATTTGCACAACAGCATGTGAAATTTATTGTCAATCAGTGTTGCTTCCTAAGTGGACAGTTTGATTTCACAGAAGTGTGATTGACTTGGAGTTACATTGTGTTGTTTAAGTGTTCCCTTTCTTTTTTTGAGCAGTATATATATATATATATATATATATATATATATATATATATATATATATATATATATATATATATATATATATATATATATATATATATATATATATATATATATATATATTAAAAAAAATATATATATATTTTTTTTAAATCGGTATCGGGGCTTTTTTTTGGTCCTCCAATAATCGGTATCGGCGTTGAAAAATCATAATCAGTTGACCTCTACTAATAACACATAAGAACCGGAAGCATTACAGATTTGGGATCTAATTTGTGTTTATACAGTGCCGTGTACCAGTCTCTCATTTGTAGTGTTGTACATAGGGTGTGCCTTGAACAGAATGCATAATTATTCATAGAGCCAGTTGACCGATATTATCAGCTGATATTAGCCTTTCACAGAAATATTGGTATCTGTCTTTATTCCACGGATAATGCACCGATATTATATACATAGAGTAAGCAAATACATCCGCTCATTTGCAGTCATTGTTTTACATTTTCAATGGTTGCCTGAAGAGGGCACTTTACGAGCTGCTCATTGAACATCATTTAGCCCTAAATCACAATGTGAGAAGTAGGCATGGTGGTTTGAGGGTGAGTAGCGTGCCACAGCCAGTGTATTTGAATAAGTAAATAATCTAAAGTAGACTTCGCCAAGCAAGCAGACCGGTCTTCATCACATTCTCACTTAGTTAACGTTAGCTGGCTAGCTAGCCAGCCAGCAAGGTAGTTAGCTTAGCTTTCTAGCCGGTAAGGTAGTTAGCTAGGAAGTTGTGTTACTTATGTGCTAACACTGGACTGGCGCCAAAGTGAACACTCCTTGATACAAAAATAAAATTGTTACTGTCAGGACCTATAATGTTATCTAGTGGGTTTATTCCGTTAGTTTTCCGAAATCTGCAAAGAGCAAGACAGTTGGCCCAGATCTATCATTCAGGCCATGTGCTTGCATTCATGATGAGATAAGTGGCTAACGTTAGCTAGCTAAATTACGTGTGAACGTGTGACTAAAACCACTGCGGCAAGCATTTGCCTGCAAAAAGGTTTTCAGTGATCAGCGCATGCCGTTTGCAGTTGAAATGTATAGCAAATACATGTTGTATTGAATAACAGTGTAATGTACATGTGGTTTCTGTAAGACAACATAAGACAACATTGTCGTAATGAACAACTAAATTGTGTTTGTCATAGGTTGCCATAAAGCATTTGTATACATGACCTTTGACTGTTGTAAACACTAGTAAATCCACTCAAGACAAATGCTAATGCTGACACCTAGTGGTGACATAACGAATGGCATGTTACTGCATTTCAATGCTAAATTGTGAACAGTGCCGTTTCAGATTTACTTTGAGACAAAGTTTAATTCAGTCAGTCCCCTTGCATTTGTTTTGTACACTGATGCTACTCGCTGTTTATTATCTATGCATTGTCACTTCACCCCTACCTGCATGTACAAATTACCTCTAACCTGTACCCCCGCACACTGACTCGGTACCGGTAAGCCCCTGTATATTGCCTCATTATTGTTATGTTATTGTGTAACTTTTTCTTATCTTTTACTTTAGTGTATTTGGTAAGTAGTTTCTTAACTTCTTCTTGCATTGTTGGTTAAGGGCTTGTAAGTAAGCATTTCACGGTAAGGTCTACACTTGTTGTATTCGGCACATGTGACAAATAAAGTTTGATTTGATGGTTTAGCACAAACACTTAGATACATCGTTAAGTTGTACCTAAGAAAGTAAACTAAAGTTTTGTATTTGTAGAGTATATGGTTGCTTTTGGAGGATATCCTGTAAAACCACAAATAATGTTTTCTTAAATAAATGTAAATGTTAATATTTTGTTAAGAAATCAATTGAAAGTTTTGTTAATCCTTTGGAGCACAATGTGTGTAGAAAAAGGTCTGTTTTTCATTCCACCTCTAAAAAAATGATATATCGGAAGATATATAGGTACTCTGACTTTTGCCTCTCTAAAATCGGTATCGGACCCAAATTTCCCGTATCGGTCTGGCTATAATTATTTGTGGTGTGAGGGGGAGAGGAGGAGGGAGGGAACCTCTTTAGACTACATGCTAACAGGGGTGGTAATTACAGTGTTCCATGTAACAGATTGAACTTGCTGCTTTTGATGTGACCTAGAAACTAGAGGAAGATCCATTGTGCTGAAAAAGTCGCCGCTGTGTTTACAGTAAATTCAAGAACGTTCAGAGAGAGTGGAACACTGAAAGATGGGTAAACAACCTGTCCACTATAACTAACAGTACTCTAAATTAAGGAGGTAGTGAACAAAGCCATACAGGTGTAGGACATCAACACACCTGACCTGCAGAAAACCAACACACCTCACCCACCTGTACATCAGCTCAGTGTTTAGTATGCATATCTGTGTGTTTTCAGTGACTGTGTGTGTGCACTCATCATCTTAGATCTATCCGCTGCCTTCGAAACCATCAGATCCTCCTCTCCACCCTCTCAGGGCTGGGCGTCACAGGCTCTACACACTCTTGGGTTGCCTCCTACCTGACAGGTCGCTCATACCAGAAGATGTGGAGAGGATCTATGTCTGCACCACATCAATACTGGTGCCCCCCAGGGTTCGGTTCTAGGCCCTCTCCTCATCTCTCTATACACCAAGTCACATGGCTCTGTCATACCCTTACATCCTCTCCTATCATTGCTATGCGGATGACCCTCAACGACTTTTCTTCCCTCTGGCTTCCAGTCGAAGCTTGCATCCACTACAAGACCATGGTACTTGCCTACAGAGTACAGCAACAGGAAGTGCCCCTCCCTACCATTAAGCTATGGCTCAAGCCCTATACCCCAACCCAAGTACTCCGTTCTTCCACCTCTGGTCTCTTGGCCCTCCCACCACGACGGGAGGGCAACTCCCGCTCAGCCCAGTCAGCCCAGTCAAAGCTCTTCTCTGTCCTAGCACCCCAATGGTGGAACCAGCTTCTCCCTGAAGCTAGGACCTGCCCATCTTCCGAAAACATCCGAAACCCTACCTCTTCAAAGAGTATCTTAAATAAGAGACTATGCATCAAGTCCATAAAAGGGCTAGAGGCCTAACCATTAAGCAAATCAATTCGAAAATATTATGCGAGGGTAACAGCAGTCACCGGAGAGACCTCTCTTTGATCTGCTTTCCACTGTCAACCAGATTACCATTGTAAATAAGCTCCAACCAATGACGCAATCTGGCATCAGCCCATCAGGACAATTCAGTGTCCAACACAAAGAGACTAAAACGCTCCGTATTGTTTCATCCCACTTTTTTCTTTTTATCTTCGATGTGGGACGAAATGAGAGGTTTGTACAGTGGTAGAGAGCTAATTAGAACACAAATATTTTCTTTAATCAGCTCCTCATTTTGTGCAAATGAAAACCGGAGGGATTTCCAAAGGGACTGGCTGGCAGGGGGCTCTGTAAGGAGCTCTAATTAGCTCCCTCTCTCAGCCTTCCTCCGTGGTTGTGCTGCTCAGCTCGCTCATTGAGCTCTGAGCACAGACTGTCTCATACACACAGTCCATCCCAGGTCTGCAGAGGAATGCTACTGTAGCAGCTCCGTTCAAAGAAGTCAGAGGCCATTCATAGCCAGGTATTCACAAGAATGTAGGCTAGTCCACCCATTTCGCACAGTACACGAAGAAATGCATCACTCTTTGTCTACGCAGGTGTCTGTCTGTGTCATACATAATACTGAGAAACTGAGAAAACCTCCACAATATGTACAGTAAGGGCCTATTGGATTTCCTCCTCCTTACAATGAGGTGTGACATCACAGCAAGCTCAGTCTTGTCATTATTACAGCTCTCTCACTAACCCACTATCAGAAATCAATGCAGAGGACAGGGGGAGGATGATATCATTTATCTAACATGATTACTACCTTTACCACCCTTAAAATGTTCCATTACATTACAATGAGAACAGAGGGGGGCAGTACCTACATCATCTCCCAGCACAGATCAAATACCTGTCCTAGATTATCCCCAGCACTGATCAAATAGGCTGTCTCATCTGACTGACAAAGAAATGGGGAACCAGACTCTGGTACTCAGAGTCTGTGTTTTAGTTAGATTTCTGGGTGAAACATTTTTATTGTTTGCCATAATCGAAGGTAGACATGGACACAAAGCTAAGGAAAGTTGTCTAGGGTTTCACTTCAATAGATTGTGAAATGGTGGCATACAAGCTTATCAATGGCTGACTTTAATGGCAGTGGAGTAGACCCAACGCAGCACAATGAGCCACTGTATCCATTTCAGCATTCCCCACGGACGTAGCCACTGTTACGGCGGCTTGTCATTACGCCAACGTGGACACTGGAGAGGCAAGCAATGAGTCCCCCTTCCTTCCACATACAGATGATGGCAAATCATTGACTGCTGTGCAAAGATCTGCGAGTTAATTACCCTGTTTGCGTCCTATTGAGTAATCTGTAACTGGAGGCATGTAGTGCTGAAGTCCCCAGGGAAAACTGGCAAATTACAGGACAACAAATCCAGTAGTGAAACAGAAGCTGAAATGAAATCCTCCCTGGTGGGTCTCCAGGGAAACTAACAGGTGCAGCTCAGCGGGGGTATTGATGGGTGAAGGGTGGGTGGAACACTTGGTACTGGAGATAAAGTGGGTCTTTGGCACAAGACGGCCAACCGGCACACGCATCCACGTACACACACACACTGCACATCTGCTGCCAATGTGACCTCCCTTGGGACATCATGGGCACACAGCTGAAAGTGAGAGGCAGAGTTGGGTTACGGATGTTTGCCGTGCAGTCTGAAAGAAAGCAGAGGGGTGGCTGTATGCCAGTGGGGTAAATTGGCTGTGGTCGATGATGGCATCTTTCACACATGGAAAAGTCCTGGATGGGCTGTATTGAGTTACTCAGGTGCACACCTAGTCAGATGCCATCTGCACACTAACACCATAACTTTGTTTTCTCTCACCATCATAAATAAACGTATATCACCATTTGCATAATGCACCTAACAGTGGTAATACATCTCCTGTCTAAGCCTTTATTCTAATTCAATCCAAAATATTGGGTATTTTTACTCCTCCAAAACAATTAATTTCAATGTTGTGATATTGAGCAATCACCCAAATAAGATACATTTATGCAGATGCAGTTTTGTAAGGGCCAACTAATATCTCTGATTCCCCTACTCCAAATTACAGTAGCTCTCGTATCTCAAAAGTATCACAGAAAAATAATACAGTTAACATATACGATGATCGACCCTGCAAAACAAGACACTTCAAAAACACTGGTTTCCTGTTATGAGGAAATATGTTTTTACTCCAAAAGTCTAAGAAGATTAGCAAAACAGTGTGCACATTAACCCAGGTAACATAATAAAAAATGAATGGTGTTTGAAACCGGCGATGCCTCCAGGCATGTAACGCCGATACGTATGCAATGATGCTGGTAAAGTTGTCTCGCGCACCTGCCGCTGCCACATGAGGCAGACACACACTTTCCCAAGCTCAGGGACGCGAACAATGTTCTCCCCCAAAAACAAAGCAAAACGACATCATCTGTTTCATTAGCTATAGTTAGCTAGCTAACTATCTAGCTAGGTGTCATCATCTAAAATACCCCTAATTTATAAAAACAGTTTTCATATTTGGTCGGACCCAGTCCGGTCAAGCTCACTAGCCAGATTACATTTTTTATTTTCTTTAATTTAACCTTTATTTAACTAGGTAAGTCAAATTCTTATTTACAATGACGGCCTACAGGGGAACAGTATTGTTGTTCAGGGGCCTTGTTCAGCGGCAGAACGACAGATTTTTACCTTGTCAGCTCAGGGATTCGATGTATCAACCTTTCGGTTACTAGCCCAACGCTCTAACCAATTAGGCTACCTGCCGCCCCAGATGAAGCTAGCTAGCTGCTTATAAATGTTAGCTTTGGGCAACAGGGCTAGGTAGCTGGCTAGCTTGTTATCTATCCAGCTAATTATTTCCATGAACTGAAGTTCGATTTCAATAGGAGGAAAACAAGTGGCTGCCTAGCTAATATAATCACATGGATTCCTAAATCATTGCAAAGAATATTGAAAATAATTGCAGTTTCTTGTTATTGTTTTCAGGCTGTTTGTTTTAAAGCTAGCTACCCCAGAAGTTTCTAATAACATGTGTATCGAAGACGCAAACCGAAGTCAACGTGGTAGGGAGACAGCCTTCTTCCAGTTTCCAAACTGCCATCAATGTAGACAAAATGCTTGATTATTATTCCGTATTTTGACTAGCTACGATAAATCAAGAGCAACTTCTTGGATGTGGCTGGCTGGCTGGCAGGCAGAAGCAGCAGGATCACCATCCTTTCTTCCCTGCCTCTGGGATGGTTGCATATCGAGGGGAATGTTGGAATACCTAGCTAACATTTTTGATCCTGCTTGTTTGATCCTGATCTTATTTCAAATGCTCCCACAGACGTTTTTCCAGTCGGTCTAACAAATAATGGCTTATTAACAATGTGGTATTGTAAACACATTGTGGCTGGTGTGTGTGCGCTTGTTTGCAAGACCTTTTATTTTACAGCTTTGGACAGTGCATAATGGTGGCAACCACCCTATTAGCCTGTCTAGCCCCGGGGTGCCGCTAGCGGCACACCCCCCCCCACCCCCACTGAAAAGGCAGAGCCGCGAAATTCAATTTTTTTTTTTTTTAATATTTAACTTTCACACATTAAAGTCCAATACAGCTAATGAAAGACACAGATCTTGTGAATCCAGCCAACATGTCCGATTTTTCAAATGTTTTACAGGGAAGACAATATGTAAACATGTAAATCTATTAGCTAAACACATTAGCATAATCCACCATCTTTTCTTTGTCCACCAACACCAGTAGCTATCACCAATTCGGCTAAACTAAGATATTTATAGCCACCAACCAAGAAAAAACCTCCTCAGATGACAGTCTGATAACATATTTATGGTATAGGATAGGTTTTGTTAGAAAAATGTGCATATTTCAGGTAGATGTCATAGTTTACAATTGCACCCACCGTCACAAATGGACTAGAATAATTACAATGAGCAACGTGTTTACCTAACTACTAATCATCAAACATTTCATAAAAATACACAGCATACACTAATCGAAAGACACAGATCCTGTGAATTTTATTTTTATTTTACCGTTATTTTACCAGGTAAGTTGACTGAGAACACGTTCTCATTTGCAGCAACGACCTGGGGAATAGTTACAGGGGAAAGGAGGGGGATGAATGAGCCAATTGTAAACTGGGGATTGTTAGGTGACCATGATGGTTTGAGGGCCAGATTGGGAATTTAGCCAGGACACCGGGGTTAACACCCCTACTCTTACGATAAGTGCCATGGGATCTTTAATGACCTCAGAGAGTCAGGACACCCGTTTAACGTCCCATCCGAAAGACGGCACCCTACACAGGGCAGTGTCCCCAATCACTGCCCTTGGGCATTGGGATATTTTTTAGACCAGAGGAAAGAGTGCCTCTTACTGGCCCTCCAACACCACTTCCAGCAGCATCTGGTCTCCCATCCAGGGACTGACCAGGACCAACCCTGCTTAGCTTCAGAAGCAAGCCAGCAGTGGTATGCAGGGTGGTATGCTGCTGAATACAGACAATATTTCAGAGTTTCTAAGTGTCTTACAGCGAAAACACAATAAATCGTTATATTAGCATAGCACATGTGCAAACATTACCCCAGCATTGATTCTAGCCAAAGAGAGCGATAACGTAAACATCGCCAAAATATATTAATTTTTTCACTAACCTTCTCAGAATTCTTCAGATGACACTCCTGTAACATCACATTACAACATACATATACAGTTTGTTCGAAAATGTGCATATTTAGCCACCAAAATCATGGTTAGACAATGAGAAAAGTAGCCCAGCTGGTGAGAAAATGTTGGTGCGCCATATTAGACAGTGATCTACTCTTATACATAAATACTCATAAACGTGACTAAAAAAATATAGGGTGGACAGCGATTGATAGACAATTTAATTCTTAATACAATCGCGGAATTACATTTTTTAAATTATCCTTACTTTTCAATACAGTTTGCGCCAAGCGAAGCTACGTCAAAAAAGATGGCGTCCTAAGCCACTAACATTTTTCGACAGAAACACGATTTATCATAATAAATTGTTCCTACTTTGAGCTGTTCTTCCATCAGAATCTTGGTCAAAGAATCCTTTCTTGGGTCTAATCGTCTTTTGGTCGAAAGCTGTCCTCTTGCCATGTAGAAATGCACATTGCGTTCGGCATGAACTGGAACGGTGCCCAGAGATTCACAGTGGCTCAGAAATAAATGTCCCAAAATCGCACTAAACGGATATAAATTGCTATAAAACGCTTTAAATTAACTACCTTATGATGTTTTTAACTCCTATAACGAGTAAAAATATGACCGGAGAAATATAACTGGCTACACTAATGCTTGGAAAAACAGTAGGTCGGTGTCCTCCGCGCGCCTGACGCACCAAGAAAAGAGTTCCTACCTACAGGATTTTTTCATTTATAGTGGCTGTGATTGGGCAATCGATACCATTCAAAGCGTCATCACATAAAAGGCATCCAGGGGAAGACGTAAGCAGTGTCCGTATACTCATAGGAATAACAGTGGCCTTAAAACTGACTCCAGAACAGGGGCCAAAATGTGTGAAATCTGACTCCATGTCAGAGAAATTGCTGTAGAATGAGTTCTGTTCCACTCAGAGACAGAATTTCAACGCCTATAGAAACTATAGACTGTTTTCTTTCCAATAATAGTAATAATATGCATATTGTACGATCAAGAATTTTGTAGGAAGCCGTTTCAAAAATTACACGATTTCCATAAATAGTGACAACAGCACCCCCTAGCCTTAACAGGTTAAACCGGAAGCCAGCCGCACCAATGGGTCGGAGGAAACACCGTTCACCTGACGACCAGCCTGCAGGCGCCCAGCCCGCCACAAGGAGTCGCTAGAGCGCAGTGAGCCAAGTAAAGAACCCCCAGCCAAACTCTCCCCTAATCCGGACGACACTGGGCCAATTGTGCGATGCCCTATGCGACTCCCGATGACGGCCGGTTATGATACAGCCCTGTGTCTGTAGTGACGCCTCTAGCACTGCCTTAGACCGTGGCGCCACTCGGGAGGCAGATATGTATCTTTTTTGACATGCAAAGTCCCAAACAGCGTTCGATATTCAGGCAACTAGGATATTACAATAACTTATTTTTAAGGCATCAATGTGCATTTATTGTTGCTTCTGTTTATGCACCATTAAGTCCCACTTCCGTAAAGTGACACCTTTGCTGGCGTGACCAAACGTGGTGCAAATCGGTGAGCTTCTCCTCCCTGGCATCTCAATGGCTTTTCACTAAATCTCAGGCTTCTCCCAACCTGCTTTACACGAGACGAATTGGTCAGGAAATCAATGAGCCATTGTTCCTTTAAGTGTGATCTATCTCTGTGAAGTGTGGCCTGAGAGATGCTTGAGACCAGGTAGGCGAAGAGGAATCATTGGGCCACTATGATTGACTGACAGATCAAGTATTCACCTTCTCCGACCATTATTCCACAACAGGTAAACCACACTGATGATTGTCTGCCCTCAGTAGCTATTAAAGCCACTGTGGACACAGCTTTCAGAAGGTCATGGACATTTTCCTCATCTGCAGAGCATAGTAGACTGCATTGTTGTAGCGAATAATTCCTTTCTCTTAATAGTTTGACTCATTACCTCATGCAGTTGTAGCCAGTTACCTGAGGGTGTGGATATCACTGCAATATGTTGTCTTGTCACCCTCAAAGCAGAGCAGCAACAATGTCGTGTGTAGGCTTGCTTATCTTGCTTATCTCACACATCCTGTGATCACTACAAAATCGAGGGTAAAGAATCACAGGGGTAAATACATTAGACCACCAACAGTGTGATAGGTAGATAGCCTAGTTAACGGTGTTAAACAACCCTACAGAGGAACACCATATTAAACCAATCAATAGAAACTAATTGTGTACAGGGAAAGATGAAATTGAAAAGGAAAATCCATAAACTCGCACTTCAGTAAGCTCCTGTTCTTAATTAGGTAAAACAGCCGCTGGAGTATAGATATTGGCAACATAAACATGCTATTGAACTAAAATTATTATCTGAGTGTGCTGGCAAAAACCATTAGTAATGTGGCAGAGAAATTTGAATTGAAAGGTGTTACTTACACGCATCTTTAAAACGAGGTCCGGAAAGGACTATAATTGTAGAGGGAGTGTTCTGTTCAAACTCAGCGGAGACATTTATTTGTTAGGTTGACCTTTTTATTCATTATTGGAAAAAGGCTCAAGGCAAACTAATGAAGACCTTGTGATAGGCAAATTGATTTTCTTCCCTCCATATGGAAGCAGTTAAGCCAAGCCATCAATCATTTGTTTAACAGGCTGGAGATCACAATTAAAGAGCAGAGGCCCAACTATTCAAATCTGTTGGCACGTAAGAGAGGTTTGCTGAAGGAATAGTCACAGCACAGCACTGTCTGCGAAGGTGATCCATTCTGCACTGTCAGATCGGATGGGATCGATCCAAAAGTCTTACTGCAAGGTCCTCAAAGAACACAAATGTGGTGTTTGAGTTTTGCTTCAGCGAACCCTCGAATAAGCTATTTGGCCTAGGTCTTGCTCACATGGGCAACTCCTTCCATGCGCGATATAACATTTCTCGGACACTATGACTGGCCGCTCTGCCATGTTCCACCTTTAGCCCTCCAGTGTAACGGTTTAGGTGCAGAGGTCAACCTGGAACAGCTCCTAGGGACCATTAATCATATGATGCTAGGGTTTGTTTAATATTGATGTGTCCAATCAGTGGCTCACACAGGGAAGGGGCAAGTAATCAATAGGGTCCATGCTCTACAGCACATACTGTAGGTGTCAGCATTGATTTGCCTGCTTGATGACCTCACTAGGCCGACATTATGACTCCCAAACAGAGGGGTTAATGCATGGATGTTGAGGATCTAGGACTGTACCTTAGCACTGGCGGTATCTATGAACATTAGAGAGCGAGCCAACATCCTGGTCTAACAGAAGAGACACAGTGCCATGGATCTTCCTTAACCACCTAAATAGTTCAAAGTTTCCATTTGTAACCATTAGTGTGCAGTAGCTCAGTCCTTTTTCCTAGACTTCAGAACACACTGCTCTCCTCTCCTTTTGGCTGCTTGTTTCCTCAGCCAGTCTTTGAGATTCCATCCACGAGGGCTTTGGTTTTCCTCTGTCCACGTGAGAGTGCTGCCAGCCTCCTGCTGTATACCTCTCTCCGCTCTTTTATAGCAAGAATAAAAATTAAATGTTCATTCTGAGCATAAAAAGGTAGCAGGGCAGTGATGAAAAATAAAAGTAGGCAGGTACATGCAGATGCTCGAGGGCTTCAATTACTGCCTTTACTGACTTCCTCTTGAATTTGCAGACGCGTTGCTGTGCGTTCTGTTGCTGTGCGTTTTGTTGCCAACTTTACTATGCTAGCTGACAACTTTATGTTTTTTTTCCTTTTTAATTACCGTTTATATTTTTAGTTTTTCCATCGCAACTTTTTTCCCTCATTCAACTTTTTCACTCCGGACGCTTTATCTGGACATGGTTCGTCAGCACCTTCAACAGCCGAAGCTAAGTAGTAACATTAACATGATGTCTTCTAATTGCAGTCGCTGTACTCATAATATACAGGAGAACGATCGCCTTATGGCGAGGATAGCTGTGCTGCAAGCCCAGCTTCAGACGCAATCGTTAGGCAAGGGTAATTTCAGTGTAGGAAAGGAAGAAACAGCGTCTGTGCCACCAGTAAGTACAGATACTAACGTTAGTATAAATCCCCCCGCACAGTCCCCGCAGCCGGACAACTTTCTCATGGCTTCTGGAGGGAAATGCTGTAGGAATGCTCAACTGGTGTCGCTCATTCAGCCGACAGAAACTTTCAACCGGTTTTCCCCATTAAGTAGCGAGTCGGAGTCTGAGTGTAACAGTCCTGACCTATTTATGTTAGTTTTTATGTGTTTTGTTTTGTTACGTGACCATCGTATTTATAATAAAAATGGCATATTTCCCTGAACCCGCATTTTGGTCAGAAGATCCTTCTCTCCTCACCTCTTCCGAGGATGAGGAAAGCGACAGCTATTACAGAATCACCCACCAAAATACAGAGACCAAGCGGTATGGGAATGCTCGACGGAGCAACAAGGACTTTTGGACTTGGGAGGAGATCCTGTCTGGTAGAGGACCCTGGGCGCAAACTGGGGAATATCGCTGCTCTCGTGAGAAGAGTGAGGCAGCCACAGCCCAGGAGCGCTGGTATGAGGAGGCAGCTAGGAGACGTGGATGGAAGCCGGAGAATCAAGCTCGTAACCGGAATTATGAGGGGACTCGTTTTGCACGGAAGCCCGAAAAGCCCGTGAGTAACTCCCAAAAATTTCTTGGGGGGGGGGCTAAAGGGTAGTGGGCTAAGGGCAGGTAGGAGACCTGCGCCCACTTCCCAGGCTAACCGTGGAGAGCGGGAGTACGGGCAGACACCGTGTTACGCAGTAGAGCGCACGGTGTCTCCTGTACGTGTGCATAGCCCAGTGCGGGTTATTCCACCTCCCCGCACTGGTAGGGCTAGATTGGGCATTGAGCCAGGTGTCATGAGGCCGGCTCAACGCGTCTGGTCTCCAGTGCGTCTCCTCGGGCCGGCATACATGGCACCTGCCTTACGCAGGGTTTCCCCGGTTCGCCTACACAGCCCGGTGCGGGTTATTCCACCTCCCCGTACTGGGCGGGCGACCGGGAGCATTCAACCAGGTAAGGTTGGGCAGGCTCAATGCTCAAGAGAGCCAGTACGCCTGCACGGTCCGGTATTTCCGGCGCCACCTCCCCGCCCCAGCCTAGTACCTACAGTGCCTATATTACGCACTAGGCTACCAGTGCATTTCCAGAGCCCTGTTCCTCCTCCACGCACTCTCCCTATAGTGCGTGTATCCAGTTCAGTGCCTCCAGTTCCGGTCCCACGCACTAAGCCACCTGTGCGTCTCCTAAGTCCTGTACACACTGTCACTTCTCCCCGTACTAGTCCTGAGGTGCGTGCCCTCAGCCAGGTGCCACCAGTGCCGGTACCACGCACCAGGTATAGAGTACGCTTTGAGAGTTCAGTGTGCCCTGTCCCTGCTCCACGCACTAGTAGGAGGGTGCTTATCATTAGCCCGGTGCCTCCAGTTCCGGCACCACGCACCAGGTCTACAGTGCGCCGTATCCGGCCAGAGCCATCCGTCTCCCCAGCGCCATCTGAGCCATCCGTCTCCCCAGCGCCATCTGAGCCATCCGTCTCCCCAGCGCCATCTGAGCCATCCGTCTCCCCAGCGCCATCTGAGCCATCCGTCTGCCAGGAGCCTGCAAAGCCGCCCGTCTGCCATGAGCCTGCAAAGCCGCCCGTCTGCCATGAGCCTACAGAGCCATCCGCCAGACAGGAGCCGCTAGAGCCGTCAGCCAGACAGGAGCCGCTAGAGCCGCCCGCCAGACAGGATCTGCCAGAGCCGCCAACCAGACAGGATCTGCCAGAGCCGCCAACCAGACAGGATCTGCAAGAGCCGCCAACCAGACAGGATCTGCCAGAGCCGCCAATCAGACAGGATCTGCCAGAGTCGCCAGCGAGCCATGAGCAGCCAGAGCCGTCAGAGAGCCATGAGCAGCCAGAGCCGTCAGAGAGCCATGAGCAGCCAGAGCCGTCAGAGAGCCATGAGCAGCCAGAGCCGTCAAAGAGCCATGAGCAGCCAGAGCCGTCAGTGAGCCATGAGCAGCCAGAGCCGTCAGAGAGCCATGAGCAGCCAGAGCCGTCAGAGCGCCATGAGCGTCGAGAGCCGTCAGCCTGCCATGAGCGTCGAGAGCCGTCAGCCTGCCATGAGCGTCGAGAGCCGTCAGCCTGCCATGAGCGTCGAGAGCCGTCAGCCTGCCATGAGCGTCGAGAGCTGTCAGCCTGCCATGAGCGTCGAGAGCCGTCAGCCAGCCATGAGCATCGAGAGTCGTCAGTCAGCCATGAGCTGCCCTTCAGCCTGAAAAGGCTAGATACCCAGAACTGCCCATCAGTCCAGAGCTGTCTCTCTGTCCGGAGCTGCCTTTCAGTCCGGAGTTGCCCCTCTATCCTAATCTCCCTCTCTATCTTCATCTATCTCTATATTCTTATCTATCCCTCTATCTTGATTTATCTCTCTGTCCCGGTGTTATCTTTATTAAATATATTATTAAGAGAATTGTGTGGGGGAAAAAAGAGGGTGGACATTCTTGGAGGGAGGAAGTTAGGATGGATTATGGTGGGGTGGGAACAGCGTCCTGAGCCGGAACCACCACCGTGGTCAACTGCCCACCCGGACCCTCCCCTGGACTTTGTGCTGGTGCGCCCGGCGTTCGCACCTTGGGGGGGGGGTACTGTAACAGTCCTGACCTATTTATGTTAGTTTTTATGTGTTTTTGGTCAGGGCATGTGTTTTGGGTGGGCAGTCTATGTTATCTGTTTCTATGTTGGTTTCGGTTTGCCTGGTATGGCTCTTGATTAGAGGCAGGTGGTTTGCATTTTCCTCTAATCAAGAGTCATATTTAGGTAGGGCATTCTCACTGTTTGTTTGTGGGTGATTGTCTCCTGTGATGTTTCGTGTTGTTCGAGATATATTCACTTTTGGAGCTGTTTGGCTGTTCGTATGTTTCGATGTCCGTTCCTGTTCGTGAGTTTACGTTTGTCTATGTAAGTTTATGTTCAGGTTCCGTTGTACGTCGTTTTGTTATTTTGTAGTTTTGAAAGTGTTTTGTTTTGTTACGTGACCATCGTATTTATAATAAAAATGGCATATTTCCCTGAACCCGCATTTTGGTCAGAAGATCCTTCTCTCCTCACCTCTTCCGAGGATGAGGAAAGCGACAGCTATTACACTGAGGCTGAGTCTTCTCTCGTCTCTACTCCTCCCGTTACGGGGTCTGAGACGCCGAAGGCTCCAACCATTAGCTCTGACAAATTGAAAACCCTAGTCATTGGCGACTCCATTACCGCAGTATTAGAATTAAAAAGAATCATCCAGCGATCATACACTGTTTACCAGGGGGCAGGGCTACCGACGTTAAGGCTAATCTGAAGATCATACACTGTTTATCAGGGGGCAGGGCTACCGACGTTAAGGCTAATCTGAAGATGGTGCTGGCTAAAGCTAAATCTGGCGAGTGTAGAGAGTATAGAGATATTGTTATCCACGTCGGCACCAACGATGTTAGGATGAAACAGTCAGAGGTCACCAAGTGCAACATAGCTTCAGCGTGTAAATCAGCTAGAAAGATGTGTCGGCATCGAGTAATTGTCTCTGGCCCCCTCCCAGTTAGGGGGAGTGATGAGCTCTACAGCAGAGTCTCACAACTCAATCGCTGGTTGAAAACTGTTTTCTGCCCCTCCCAAAAGATAGAATTTGTAGATAATTGGCCCTCTTTCTGGGACTCACCCACAAACAGGACCAAGCCTGACCTGCTGAGGAGTGATGGACTCCATCCTAGCTGGATGGGTGCTCTCATCTTATCTACTAACATAGATAGGGCTCTAACTCCCCTAGCTCCACAATGAAATAGGGTGCAGGCCAGGCAGCAGGCTGTTAGCCAACCAACCAGTCAGTGTAGTCAGCTCAGCCATCCCCATTGAGACTGTGTCTGTGCCTCGACCTAGGTTGGGCAAAACTAAACATGGCGGTGTTCGCCTTAGCAATCTCATTAGGATAAAGACCTCCTCCATTCCTGCCATTATTGAAAGAGATCGTGATACCTCACATCTCAAAATAGGGTTACTTAATGTTAGATCCCTCACTTCAAAGGCAGTCGTAGTCAATGAACTAATCACTGATCATAATCTTGATGTGATTGGCCTGACTGAAACATGGCTTAAGCCTGATGAATTTACTGTGTTAAATGAGGCCTCACCTCCTGGTTACACTAGTGACCATATCCCCCGTGCATCCCGCAAAGGCGGAGGTGTTGCTAACATTTACGATAGCAAATTTCAATTTACAAAAAAAAAAAAAATTGACGTTTTCATCTTTTGAGCTTCTAGTCATGAAATCTATGCAGCCTACTCAATCACTTTTTATAGTTACTGTTTACAGGCCTCCTGGGCCATATACAGCGTTCCTCTCTGAGTTCCCTGAATTCCTATCAGACCTTGTAGTCATAGCAGATCATATTCTAATTTTTGGTGATTTTAATATTCATATGGAGAAGTCCACAGACCCACTCCAAAAGTCTTTCGGAGCCATCATCGACTCAGTGGGTTTTGTCCAACATGTCTCTGGACCTACTCACTGCCACAGTCATACTCTGGACCTAGTTTTGTCCCATGGAATAAATGTTGTAGATCTTAATGTTTTTCCACATAATCCTGGACTATCGGACCACCATTTTATTACGTTTGCAATCGCAACAAATAATCTGCTCAGACCCCAACCAAGGAGCATCAAAAGTCGTGCTATAAATTCTCAGACAACACAAATATTCCTTGATGCCCTTCCAGACTCCTTCTGCCTACCCAAGGACGTCAGAGGACAAAAATCAGTTAACCACCTAACTGAGGAACTCAATTTAACCTTACGCAATACCCTAGATGCAGTTGCACCCCTAAAAACGAAAAACATTTGTCATAAGAAACTAGCTCCCTGGTATACAGAAAATACCGGAGCTTTGAAGCAAGCTTCCAGAAAATTGGAACGGAAATGGCGCCACACCAAACGGGAAGTCTTCCGACTAGCTTGGAAAGACAGTACCGTGCAGTACCGAAGAGCCCTCACTGCTGCTCGATCATCCTAGTTTTCCAACCTAATTGAGGAAAATAAGAACAATCCAACATTTATTTTTGATACTGTTGCAAAGCTAACTAAAAAGCAGCATTCCCCAAGAGAGGATGGCTTTCACTTCAGCAGTAATAAATTCATGAACTTTGAGGAAAAGATCATGACTATTAGAAAGCAAATTACGGACTCCTCTTTGAATCTGCGTATTCCTCCAGGGCTTAGCTGTCCTGGATCTACACAGCTCTGCCAGGGCCTGGGATCGGGAGAGACACTTAAGTGTTTTAGTACTATATCTCTTGACACAATGATGAAAATAATCATGGCCTCTAAACCTTCAAGCTGCATACTGAATCCTTTCCTACTAAACTACTGAAAGAGCTGCTTCCTGTGCTTGGCCCTCCTATTTTGAACATAATAAACAGCTCTCTATCCACCGGATGTGTACCAAACTCACTAAAAGTGGCAGTAATAAAGCCTCTCTTGAAAAAGCCAAACCTTGACCCGGAAAATATAAAAAACTATCGGCCTATATCGAATCTTCCATTCCTCTCAAAAATCTTAGAAAAAGCTGTTGCGCAGCAACTCACTGCCTTCCTGAAGACAAACAATGTATACGAAATGCTTCAGTCTGGTTTTAGACCCCATCATAGCACTGAGACTGCACTTGTGAAGGTGGTAAATGACCTTTTAATGGCGTCAGACCGAGGCTCTGCATCTGTCCTCGTGCTACTAGACCTTAGTGCTGCCTTTGACACCATCGATCACCACATTCTTTTGGAGAGACTGGAAACCCAAATTGGTCTACACGGACAAGTTCTGGCCTGGTTTAGATCTTACCTGTCGGAAAGATATCAGTTTGTCTCTGTGAATGGTTTGTCCTCTGACAAATCAACTGTACATTTTGGTGTTCCTCAAGGTTCCGTTTTAGGACCACTATTGTTTTCACTATATATTTTACCTCTTGGGGATGTTATTCGAAAACATAATGTTAACTTTCACTGCTATGCGGATGACACACAGCTGTACATTTCAATGAAACATGGTGAAGCCCCAAAATTGCCCTCGCTAGAAGCCTGTGTTTCAGACATAAGGAAGTGGATGGCTGAAAACTTTCTACTCTTAAACTCGGACAAAACAGAGATGCTTGTTCTACGTCCCAAGAAACAAAGAGATCTTCTGTTAAATCTGACAATTAATCTTGATGGTTGTAAAGTCGTCTCAAATAAAACTGTGAAGGACCTCGGCGTTACTCTTGACCCTGATCTCTCTTTTGACGAACATATCAAGACTGTTTCAAGGACAGCTTTTTTCCATCTACGTAACATTGCAAAAATCAGACATTTTCTGTCCAAAAGAGGATGCAGAAAAATTAATCCATGCATTTGTTACTTCTAGGTTAGACTACTGCAATGCTCTACTTTCCGGCTACCCGGAAAAAAGCACTAAATAAACTTCAGTTAGTGCTAAATACGGCTGCTAGAATCCTGACTAGAACCAAGAAATTTGATCATATTACTCCAGTGCTAGCTTCCCTACACTGGCTTCCTGTTAAGGCAAGGGCTGATTTCAAGGTTTTACTGTTAACCTATAAAGCGTTACATGGGCTTGCTCCTACCTATCTTTCCGAGTTGGTCCTGCCGTACATACCTATACGTACGCTACGGTCACAAGACGCAGGCCTCCTAATTGTCCCTAGAATTTCTAAGCAAACAGCGGGAGGCAGGGCTTTCTCCTATAGATCTCCATTTTTATGGAACGGTCTGCCTACCCATGTGAGAGACGCAGACTCGGTCTCAACCTTTAAGTCTTTACTGAAGACTTATCTCTTCAGTAGGTCATATGATTGAGTGTAGTCTGGCCCAGGAGTGTGAAGGTGAACGGAAAGGCTCTGGAGCAACGAACCGCCCTTGCTGTCTCTGCCTGGCCGGTTCCCCTCTCTCCACTGGGATTCTCTGCCTCTAACCCTATTACAGTGGCTGAGTCACTGGCTTACTGGTGCTCTTTCATGCCGTCCCTAGGAGGGGTGCGTCACTTGAGTGGGTTGAGTTACTGACGTGATCTTCCTGTCTGGGTTGGCGCCCCCCCTTGGTTTGTACTGTGGTGGAGATCTTTGTGGGCTATACTCGGCCTTGTCTCAGGATTGTAAGTTGGTGGTTGAAGATATCCCTCTAGTGGTGCGGGGGCTGTGCTTTGGCAAAGTGGGTGGGGTTATATCCTTCCTGTTTGGCCCTGTCCGGGGGTATCTTCGGATGGGGCCACAGTGTCTCCTGACCCCTCCTGTCTCAGCCTCCAGTATTTATGCTGCAGTAGTTTGTGTCAGGGGGCTAAGGTCAGTTGGTTATACCTGGAGTACTTCTCCTGTCTTATCCAGTGTCCTGTGTGAATTTAAGTATGCTCCCTCTAATTCTCTCGTTCTCTCATTCTTTCTCTCTCTCTGAGAACCTGAGCCCTAGGACCATACGTCACGGAAAACCGGGCATGATGATCCCTTGCTGTCCCCAGTCCACCTGGCCTAGCTGCTGTTCCAGTTTCAACTGTTCTGCCTGCGGTTACGGAACCCCTACCTGTCCCAGACCTGCTGTTTTCAACTCTTAATGATCGGCTATGAAAAGCCAACTGACATTTATTCCTGATTATTATTTGACCATGCTTGTCATTTATAAACATTTTGAAAATCTTGGCTCTCTCTAATTCTCTCCTTCTCTTTCTTTCTCTCTCTCGGAGAACCTGAGCCCTAGGACCATACGT
Source organism: Salvelinus fontinalis (assembly GCF_029448725.1). Taxonomy (NCBI): domain Eukaryota; kingdom Metazoa; phylum Chordata; class Actinopteri; order Salmoniformes; family Salmonidae; genus Salvelinus; species Salvelinus fontinalis. The sequence goes on from NC_074684.1 coordinate 21,213,167, forward strand.
CAGGACTACCGGGCATGATGACTCCTTGCTGTCCCCAGTCCACCTGGCCTTGCTGCTATTCCAGTTTCAACTGTTCTGCCTGCGGTTATGGAACCGCCACCTGTCCCAGAACTGCTGTTTTCAACTCTTAATGACCGGCTATGAAAAGCCAACTGAAAATTGTTCATGCTTATTATTTGACCATGCTTGTCACTTATGAACATTTTGAACATCTTGGCATAGTTCTGTTATAATCTCCACCCGGCACAGCCAGAAGAGGACTGGCCACCCCTCATAGCCTGGTTCCTCTCTAGGTTTCTTCCTAGGTTTTGGCCTTTCTAGGGAGTTTTTCCTAGCAACTGTGCTTCTACACCTGCATTGCTTGCTGTTTGGGGTTTTAGGCTGGGTTTCTGTACAGCACTTCGAGATATTAGCTGATGTACGAAGGGCTATATAAAATAAACTTGATTGATTGATTGATTTATGGTGCTGTGGGTCAACAGGGGGCCTTTGGCACAGGCCTGGCTCAGGTCAGCCCAGTCCAGCTGAGTTTGAATGAGGCCAGGGCTTGACTCTGGGCCGGGCTGTGGTCTGACATGAAAAGGTGAGATTGTATGGGGTCAGGGGGACAGGAACAAAGGAAGAGCTTTTATAGATAAAGCAGGCACCTATAGGGTTAGGGCCTGGCAGAGAGAGAACCTCACCGCAGCCCTGCCCTCGCTTCTATCTCTCCTCCTCTGTGCTACCTACCTCCCTTATTTACAAGTAGAAAAATAAGAGGATGCTGGCTGAATTATTTAGTGTGTAGCCTCTGCTTTCCTTTTCCAGTAAATTAAATGGTGTTGTGTGCCACGTACACTGCCAAAACCAACCTGGGCAGGGTCCACAAAGGTCCTTAAAAACACCAAAAAAAACACCATTAAATCTGAGACACAAAAGAGTGGATACTGCGAAATAAAAGCAACTCTGTAAAGAGCCAACAGTTGGACAGCATGGGCCCGCTCTGTCAATAACACATTTGTTGTCCACTTGACTTTACAAAGAGCATCAATCCAAACCCCTAACCCCAATCCAAACCCCAAACCCCTTCTCAGCTGTAAGCGGTGTCGTCCAAAGCAACACTAAATGGCCCAGAGGTAGTACTGCACGTTGCTTGGCACATTGGATTTAAGACATAATTTCACAAAACGGGACCTCTCAAAATGAAACAGCCATAATTCAGATATGCCTGGTTACTTAAATCCCCAAAGATAAACAGTCTGGAAGAGGAAAAACGCAGTGAGCTTGTCCTTTACCATAACGGTGTTAAAAAAGGACAGGCCTAACAATAAACAGGGTTTAATGGTAGTAATCACATGGTGGCAGTCTGGCATATAGAGGGGTTAGAGCTGCCCGGGTACTCCAGCCCCTTGTACTCTGCCTCTGCTCTAGTCTGTATTCAGAAGTATAGCTGACAGAGGGAAAAACACAGCCTGTGGCCAAAAGCAGAGGATTGATGGCTCCTGCTCCAGCAGGGCCGATTGATCGCATTCACATTGGGCAAAGTTTGTCATCATAATAGGATTCAGGGCAGCAGCGGATGGGGTAGTGGAGAGTCTACCACACTGCCAGGCTGGGGCTGAACGGACTAATCCGTTAACCACAGGTCCTTATTGAAATGCATTTCCTCATTTAGTGCTGCAAAATGAATGGTGAGTGGGATGGTGTCTGAAAATAAAACTTCAGCCATCTATAATGAATGAGTGGTACAGTCAGAGGGGTGCACTTTTTCAGCCAGTTTGTCTGTCTGGCAGCCCAATGCAATCACCCCTCTTCATGCAGACATACAGCAGTCAGTCAGACTGGTCTGCCCTCATGCATGGGAAGTGAGATATATGAAGGCTGCTGGAGAGATCTATTCAATCAGGTGACATTTGTACTGTGAAAATGACTTTCTCCTCCATCTTCCATCTCTGCCCTGGCTTGACAGTGTTGACCATCCTGACTGTGAACAATCCTCCGCCTCAAAAACGATTCCATTTTTAATCCCACTGACAGGCAGTGCATGAGAGGATATGCTCCTGGAATGACCTGCGGGTCAGTACTCCATCTATCTTTTCAGAAGTAATGCAAAATTAAATAACTTTTTGTGAAATCCCAAACCTTTGTGCAGATAGAAAATAAATGATCTGTGTGATTGAGAATCTGAGTACCAGGCTGCCAGCTATGATACTGAACCCTAGAGGGGCTGAATTCAGAGGGTTGTTGTCCTATAACACACTATTATATCTAGCTCGTAATAATGAAATATAAAGCAATTTATTGTAGTCTAGTCTAGAGTCATCTAAAGCAGACAAACAGCCGTGATTCTGCTGATGAATTGCAGTGAAGCAAAGACAATCGCACAGAATCCTAATCACACAGGAAGGCAGGCAGCTGTATGTTGAAGAAAGGAGACAGGACACTAGAAGATTAATTGGAGCTGAATCTCATCACTGATCCTTAGCCCTGCCTCTCTAGGTGTGAGGGAAACAGAGTGAGGCCCTCCGAACAGTGGGAAATTAGAAAAGTAATTCATACTAACTGGTCATTGGACCCATAAATGATGGTTCACCTGAAGCAATATGAAGAAATCTATCTCCTGGCCACAGGGTATACAAAGGGAATGGCAAGAAAGCAAACATTATGAACTTCGGACTACAAATTAGCTTACCTAGAATTGAAGGTGTAGGCCTATATTGGCTTTTAAAAAAACAAATAAACATCACAGCACTCAAGTGGATCCAATGGTATCACTCAATAAGACCTACAGCAGGGAAGAAGAAAAACCTGTGTCTGATATCAAGACTGCACCTGTATACTGTGAATCAAGATTATTTTCAAGAGAGCACTGAGTCAGTGTCGCAGTAGGTGTTTATTGGCATTCAATAAATAAAAGCTACTGTACAAAGAAACCTTTACCTCCAGACGTATGCCAGCTACGAGACATCAATTTCCCTTTTAAAAAGCAATTAAGACTGAAGGTCAGGATGCCTCACACAGAGCCCATTCAAAAGGAAGGGCCCCGCAGAAAGTGGTTCCCAATACTTCCCCACTGGGACTGTTTGTCTCTCCCTTGGCGCTGATCAATTGGATTAGGCTTGTTCTGCTTTACGTACCAGAGTCCGAGTGATTATTAATGTTTGTCAGTCAGGTGGAGGGGGCTGGTGGCTTGGAGTTTGCCTGGAACTCTGAGGCGTAGTAGTGTGTAGTGGTGCCACAGTGGCCCACCAGTCCTGGCCTCATTATCAATCAGTCCTTCAAATCACTCAGAGGCATGGGATCACTGGGCTACAGGACTGGTGGTCAGCGAGAGGACGGAGCACCCGGGGCTCCTAAGGCCCGTGTTCACTGAAGTATAGGAACATATTGTACACACACACACAGACGGAGGGTGATGGGTTCACAGTATATGATTACCCTGAGTGACACAGTCCTCTGCCCATAGTTCTAGAGTACAGGCAATGCATGAGGGCCCCATAAAAAATAAAAAAAGCATAATGGCTGCCAATACTTCCTTTTCGATAGCTTTAACTATATCCTCTTTGAGAAAAATAGGCCTACATCCTAGCTCTAGGAAGACTTGTTCCTGGGGCTAAGATATAAGATGACAAGATGATGATCAGGTAGCCTAACTCTCACTTATTATGAAACTAAATAAATACAGCACCTTTTTTTGGGTACTTTTTACCCCTTTGCCCCAATTTTGTGATCTCCAATTGTAGTTACAGTCTTGTCCTACAGACTCGGGAGAGGTGAAGGTCGAGAGCAAAGCGTCGTCCGAAACGCGACCCTGCCAAGCCGCAATGCTTCTTAACACACTGCTCGCTTAAAACGGAAGCCAGCAGCACCAATGTGTCGGAGGAAACACCGTACAGCTGGCGACCGAAGTCAGCGTCCATGTGCTCAGCTAGCCACAAGGAGTTGCTAGGGCGCAATGGGACAAGGACATCCCGGCAGGCCAAACCATCCCCTAACCCAGACGACACTGGGCCAATTGTGCACTGCCTCATGGGTCTCCCGGTCGCGGCCAGCTGCAACTGGGTCTGTAGTGACGCCTCAAGCACTGGATGCAGTGCCTTAGGCCTCCCGAGTGGCCGCAGTGGTCTAACTACAATTACTATTGACTAGTTAGAGGAGAAGCCTACATTCTTCCTCAGTAAGGCAACACTACATAAAATAGCACTAGCATACAACTGCGATACTCAAGAGTAACGGCCACTAACATAGTATGCTCCTGTGAAGAGGCATCAGGCTTCATCAGTGTACAATAGACTTTATCCACCGACATAAACACCACCGTGCCCCTCTGTGAGATGCAGCAGGATTGGCAGGCTGAAAGGGACCGCTATTAATGCCATTAGATATTTAGACTGAGCACCTGGAATCCATTTAAAGAGGTAAATTAACAAAAGACAGGCTAGTAGCACAGTATCGAACAATAACTTACAATTAGTTAATGACATAATGTACTGTAGGCCAGGCAGTTATCTGATTGAAAAGCTATTGAGGCAGTAGACAACGTAGTGAGGAAGTTATCAAAGTAAAAGTGAGGAATAGAGGCTACTAGTGGGTTTATCAGAATGTTCCATGTGTAGGTCAGGAAGGGGAATGCCATTTGGCTGTTGTCCATTGTTACAAAAAACAATCCATTGTCTGAGTGAGCAAAAATAACTCAACTGGATCTTAAGGGACAGTGAAGTGGAAAGAGAGAGAGAGAGGACCGCATCTTCCTTCCTTTCTAGACAGCCAAGGTGACTCTAGACCTTTAACAAACCCACAGCTTCTAATCCTTGACTGCTTAGCCGGCTGGCCCTGTCCTCTCCGCCTGCAGTGGCGGAAAGCCTGACAGGGTATTAACCGTTTGTCCTTTAAGATACAGAATGCATACTGATAAAACAGGTCAACCCTACAGAGCTGCAGCCCAGGCAATCATTTGCATCTTATTTCCAAACGCTGACTAGCCCCACCCCATGTTGAGAATGCTGTTCATTGACTACAGCTCAGCTATCAACACCATTGCCCCCACCAAAGTCAGCAAGAACAAGGAGCTGATCGTGTATTACAGGAAACGGGGGGGGGGGGGGGGGGGGGGGGGGGGGTCCTCGGTTTCCAACTCACTAGACTTAAAATGGTCTAAACACACAAGCACAGTTGTGTAAAATGCGCGACAGCACCTCGTCCCCCTCAGGAGGTTGAAAAAGTGTCATGGGCCCTCAAATCCTCAAAAGGTTCTACAGCTGTACCATTGAGAGCATATAAACTGGTTGCATCACTGCTTGGTATGGCAAGAGCACCACCCTCGATCGCATGGCGCTACAGAGGGTTGTGCGGACAGCCTTTTACATCACTGGGGCCGATCTCCCTGCCATCCAGGACCTCTTTTATCAGGCGGAATAAAAAGAAGGCCCGAAAATCGCCAGACTCCAACCACCCAAGCCATAGACTATTTTCTCTGCTGCCGCACAGCAAGCGGTACCAGTGCATCAAGTCTGACACCAACAGGCTCTTGAACAGCTTCTATCCCCAAGAAATACGATGATAAATATCTAACAAAATAGCTACACGGACTATCTTTATTTACCTTTACATAACTGGGCCCTACACACTCACACACACAGTCACTCATTTGCTCACTAACACATAATATGCACATACATTTATACTGACTCTACACACCCGCACGCCCACTCACATGCATACAAGCTGCTACTCTGTTTATCTTATATCCTGATGCCTAGTCACCTTACCCCTATACATATCTACCTCCATCACTCCAGTATCCCTGCATATGTAAATATGGTATCACTGACTTTTTAAATATTTCCTGTATATAGTATGCTTACTTACTTGGATATTTCCTATTCTTATTTTTCCAGAGAGCTGACGTTTTTTTCTAGTAATACTGTTCATTGTTATTATTGCAATGTTGGGTTTTGAGTTCGCTAGAAAGGCATTTCACTGTACTTGTGCACGTGACATTTAAAACCTGCCCGGTAGCCTGGGGAAACATCAGGCAGCACACACAGAACGAGGATGACATGTGAATCATCGACAATAGTCTGCTGCGTGTGGTGCCTATGTACTGTGTTGTAATTAGCCAATGGTTGCAACGGCAAAGATAAGCCTAAACGATTTACCCAGTAAGGGTCTTTGTCAAACAGGCTTTTTCCTATGGCAATGTTTTGTTTCTACCCTGTACCTGTGGAGGTTTGTTAGATGGGATGTGTATAGGCTTCTACTGAACTAAAGTAAAGACCGGGGATATAAACAGAGAATGTTAACCTCTAACCCTGTCAAATTGACTGGTAAAATCATGGGTACCTTGCAATGGCTGCCTGGTATTGTGATGCAATAATTTCCATGGTAATGTAGAATGTTCATTCAAATGATCTTAACTGATGTGGCTCATGCAATGGAATGTATTTTTTGTAATGTCAGTTGAGTTCAATCAACAAATCAGAGCACATATTGATGGGTACACTTCCTGCTTTGCTCCTCGCAATGGACGCCAGTGAACCCATTATGCCATCATTGACTTGAATAGATGCGGTAAAGAGGTCAATGGAACACAGATGATGGGGGATAGAAGAAGGACGCCAGATTGGTGCACATTCAAAGCTGATCTAAAAATCTGGATATTCGTCAAATCCGTCATGATTGATGTATTGTAAAAGGCCCACAATGTGGTTACTAAAGTATATATTTGGAAGTTTTCACTGCATAACATTTATAAGTTCTTCCTTTCACGTTTAGGAGTGACCGCTAAATGCTAACTCCTCTTCGGATAAACTGGTAGCATAGCTAGCATAGAGAAATTGGTGGTGGTAGTCAATGGAGTTTAACTGCAGTTAAAATGACGATGACATGAACAGAAACTCAGCAAAAAAAAGAAACGTCCCTTTTTCAGGACTCTCTTTCAATGATAATTCGTAAAAATCTAAATAACTTCACAGATCTTCATTGTAAAGGGTTTAAACACTGTTACCCATTCTTGTTCAATGAACCATAAACAATTAATGAACATGAACCTGAGGAACAGTCATTTAGACACTAACAGCTTATAGGACGGTAGGCAATTAAGGTCACAGTAATGAAAACTTAGGACACTAAAAACAGGCCTTTCTACTGACTCTGAAAAACACCAAAAGAAAGATGCCCAGGGCCCCTGCTCATCTGCGTGAACGTGCCTTAGGCATGGTGCAAGGAGGCAGGACTGCAGATGTGGCCAGGGAAATAAATTGCAGTGTCCATACTGTGAGATGCCTAAGACAGCGCTACAGGGAGACAGGACGGACAGCTGATCGTCTGTCATGGTCTGGGGCGGTGTGTCACAGCATCATCGGACTGAGCTTGTTGTCATTGCAGGCAATCTCAACGCTGTGTTACAGGGAAGACATCCTCCTCCCTCATGTGGGACCCTTCCTTCAGGCTCATCCTGACATGACCCTCCAGCATGACAATGCCACCAGCCATACTGCTAGTTCTGTGCGGGATTTTCTGCAAGACAGGAATGTCAGTGTTCTGCCAAGGCCAGCGAAGAGCCCGGATCTCAATCCCGTTGAGCACGTCTGGGACCTGTTTGATCGGCGTATGAGGGCTAGAGCCATTCCCCCCAGAAATGTTTGGGAAATGGCAGGTGCCTTGGTGGAGGAGTGGGGTAACATCTCACAGCAAGAACTGGCAAATCTGGTGCAGTCCATGAGGAAATGCACTGCTGTACTTAATGCAGCTGGTGGCCACACCAGATACTGACTGTTAATTTTGATTTTGACCCCCCCTTTGTTCAGGGACACATTATTCCATTTCTGTTAGTCACATGTCTGTGGAACTTGGTCAGTTTGTCTCAGTTGTTGAATCTTATGTTCATACAAATATTTACACATGTTAAGTTTGCTGAAAATAAACGCAGTTGACAGTGAGAGGACGTATCTTTTTTTGCTGAGTTTATATTGGGGTTGACATCCATACAAGCATTATGCTCAGATTTTTACCTCAACATAGTGTGAAATACACATAAACAATAGCCTAAATATAGGCACATTTTACTGGGGGGGCAACGAGAAGATTCGGGACCTTAACCCCATGGCATCTTTCCCCCACACGTTTCGATGCATTTCCATTGTTTGGGTCGAGTTCCATTGACCTCTTTAACACATCTATTGGGATGCCTGTTCTAATCATTACATTTTATGGTTCACCTACCATCTCTGATATACCCATACAGAGAAAGATGGCCAATGAGGTTCCTTTTTCTAGTTTGTACAATAATTTACAGTGGAACCTTGAAAGCAGGTGGTTGTGCAAGAAGGGAACTAGGCCCATCTCAAATACAAAACTACTTTCAAAAGAATAGGAATATTTCTGTACAATTACAAATAACCCAGCTTGTCTAAAACAAACCACACAAAACATCACTGCTGGTTATTTGGTTGAGCAATGTTTCCATAGCAGGCCTAAACCAGCATATCCCTACCCCTAACAAACGAGGAGATAAATGATGTGATTCTAAGCCCGATACTGGGACCTGAGCCGGGGACGCAGTCTCACAGGCAGCTTTGCACCCATAAACATGGCAAATGTTGATTGACTGCTGAAGAATTTGCCACCACTGCAGTTTCCTCTAAATCACCTTATGCCTCCTGAATAAATTTGATCTCTTCGAGATGTGTATTTTCTCAGCAGAGGGGCTGTATCAACTATCAAATTAAGCTGATAGTCGACATGAGGAGAAGCCAAAGTCAGATGCACAGAAGCCAGAAAAATGCCATGCTGAAGTAGGGCTGGATGGTGTACCGTATTTTACGATATACCGGTGGTGATGCATGGACCATTTTGGGTTTTATCTTTACCTTCTCTTTTTTGGGGAGTGGGGATTATCCACCTGTTTCCTCCCCAAATTAAATTCTAACTCCCCAATGGGCTCGGGAGGCGAAGGTCGAGTCATGCGTCCTCCAAAACATGACCCACCAAACTGCGCTTTTTAACACCAGCCCGCTTAAACCCGGAAGCCAGCCGCACCAATGTGTCAGAGGAAACGCCATTCAACTGTCAACCGATGTGAGCCTGCAGGCACCCGGCACACCACAAGGAGTCGCTAGAGAGCGATGAGCCAAGTAAAGCCCCCCCGGCAAAACCCTCCCCTAATCTGGAAGACGCTGGGCAAAATGTGATACAGCCCGGGATCGAACCCGGGTCTGTAGTGATGCCTCTAACATGCAGTATCTTAGACCGCTACGCCACTCGGGAGGCCCAGATCTGTACCTTCTATAACGGTATTTAAATGTTTGATTTGTTAAATGTGATCGGCCGTGTGTAGCATTCCTTTTTATAGTTTACTTCGCCACTTGAGTCATCTCTCCGTGTCGCTTTGGGTGAATTTTGGCTCATTCCTCCTCACAGAGCTGGTGTAACTGAGTCTGGTTTGTAAGCCTCCTTGCTCTCACATACCTTTTAATTTCTGCCCACAAATGTTCTATAGGATTGACGTCAGGGCTTTGTGATGGCCACTCCAATACCTCGACTTTGTTGTCCTTAAGACATTTTGCCACAACTTTGGAAGTATGCTTGAGGTCATTGTCCATTTGGAAGACCAAGCTTTAACGTCCTGACTGATGTCTTGAGATGTTTCTTCAATATATCCACATAATTTTCCTCTCTCATGATGCCATCTATTTTGTGAAATGCACTAGTCCCTCCTGCAGCAAAGCACCCCCACAACATGATGCTGCCACCCCCGTGCTTCACGGTTGGGATGGTGTTCTTTGGCTTGCAAGCATCCCCCCTCCTTTTTCCTCCAAACATAACGATGGTCATTATGGCCAAATAGTTATATTTTTGTTTCATCAGACCAGAGGACATTTCTCCAAAAAGTATGATCTTTGTCCCCATGTGCAGTTGCAAACCGTAGTCTGGCTTTTTTAATGGGGGTTTTGGAGCAGTGGCTTCTTCCTTGCTGAGCGGGCATTCAGGTTATTTCGATTTAGGACTCGTTTTACTATGGATATAGATACTTTTGTACCCATTTCCTCCAGCATCTTCCCAAGGTCCTTTGCTGTTGTTCTTGGATTGATTTGCACTTTTTGCACCAAAAGTACATTAATCTCTAGGAAACAGAACACATCTCCTTCCTAAGCGTTATGACGGCTGCGTGGTCCCATGGTGTTTATACTTGCGTACTATTGTTTGTACAGATGAACGTGATACCTTCAGGCGTTTGGAAATTGCTCCCAAGGATGAGCAGACTTGTGGTGGTCTACAATTTTTTTTCTGAGGTCTTGGCTGATTTCTTTTGATTTTCCCATTATGTCAAGCAAAGAAGCACTGAGTTTGAAGGTAGGCCTTGAAATACATCCACAGGTACACCTCCAATTGACTCAAATGTCAATTAGCCTATCAGAAGCTTCTAAAGCCATGACATAATTTTCTGGAATTTTTAGTCAGGCACAGTCAACTTAGTGTATGTAAACTTCTGACCCACTGGAATTGTGATACAGTGAATTATAAGTGAAATAATATCTGTCTGTAAACAGTTGTTGGAAAAATTACTTGTGTCATGCACAAAGTATATGTCCTAACCGACTTGCCAAATCTGTAGTTTGTTAACAAGAAATTTGTGGAGTGGTTGAAAAACGAGTTAATGACTCCAACCTAAGTGTATGTAAACTTTCGACTTCAACAGTATGTATGTATGTATGTATGTATGTGTGTGTGTGTGTGTGTGTGTGTGTGTGTGTGTGTGTGTGTGTGTGTGTGTGTGTGTGTGTGTGTGTGTGTGTGTGTGTGTGTGTGTGTGTGTGTGTGTGTGTGTGTGTGTGTGTGTGTATACGTATGTGTGTGAGTGACAAATCAGCCAAGTTTCTTACAAGTGGTGAGTTGTTCTGCGTTAGCTAGCACTAGCTGGCTGTACCTGCATCAAAACTTTTCTATTTCTCCTCCTATAGCTTGACATCAATCTTCTCTTAAATGGTGAGCCAACATGTTTTCAGCACTTTTATAACTGATTAAAACTTGCATTCTTATGCCTCTCTTGTCCCTCTACTGCAGACATATAATAGTGAACAATATATTTGAAACAACAGCAATATATTTTTTTACGTTAGTCTTATTCTAAAATTGACACATTATTTAAATCCTCAGCAATCTACACACAATACTCCATAATGACAAAGCGAAAACTGTTGTTTATTTTAGCAAATGTATTAAAAATAAACAGAAATTTACTTATTTACATAAAGTATTCAGACCCTTTGCTATGAGACTCGAAATTGAGCTCAGGTGCATCCTGTTTCCATTGATCCTCTTTGAGCTGTTTCTACAACTTTATTGGATTCCACCTGTGGTAAATCCAATTGATTGGACATGATTTGAAAAAGGCACACACCTGTCTATATAAGGTCCACAGAGCAAAAACCAAGCCATGAGGTCGAAAGAATTGTCCATAGCGCACCGAGACAGGATTGTGTCAAGGCACAGATTCTGAGAAGGGTACCAACAATGTGTGCAGCATTGAAGGTCCCCAAGAACACAGTGGCCTCCATAATTCTTAAATGGAAGAAGTTTGAAACCACCAAGACTCTTCCTAGAGCTGGTCACCCGGACAAACTGAGCAATCGGAGCAGAAGGGCCTTGGTCAGAGAGGTGACCAAGAGCCCAATGGTCACTCTGACAGAGCTCTAGAGTTCCTCTGTGGAGATGGGGGAACTTCCAGAAAGTACTGAGTAAAGGGTCTGAATACTTATGTAGATTTTATATTAAAGTTTTTGTATTTGTAATAAATTTGCTAACATTTCTAAAAACCTCTTTTTGCTTTGTCATTATGGGGTATTGTGTGTAGATTGATGAGGAAAAATAACAATTTAATAAATTTTAGAATACGGCTGTAAGGTAACAAAATGTGGAAAAGGTCAAGGGATATGAATAATTTCCGAAGGCACTGTAGAGACATGATAAACCGTGGTACATATTGAATTGCAATAGATATCGTATCGGCACCTAAGTATCGTGATATCGTATTGTGAGGTGCCTGGCAAAACACAGTCCGAATGGGAGTGTCTCTGAAATGGTTGGATCATTCACTGTTTAAAAACAGGTCTGTCAGGAGGATGAAGGTTCACACACATTCGACTGAATGTGGATCTAGCGTCCGTCTGCTGATTGTGTTTCAGGGACCACACGCTGTAGATTTTTCAAGTAAAATCAGTGCACACTGTTCGCAAATTCAGAGGTGCTAAGTAGTCTCGGCCAGCAAACATTACTGGTGTGTCTGAGCCCTTAGACCTGCTTGCCCCATCTAACCAGATATAAAGGTAGTGTGATGTATGTCCACTATAGCCTACAGTTGTTGTGTCTGTATCCTGACATTGTACAACCATTGGCAAAAAATTAGGCCTAACTTATGTACAATACAATAGACTGTTCGTTTCCACAAATCTCAGTTGTTAGACTCACCGAGCTAGGTAACATTTTACTTCATAGTGCTGGTATTGTGTATTACCGTAAGTGTAATAAGCAATGCGCAAATCCTGCTTATTGTTACACTGTCCTTAGGGTTAGGGACATTGCTGTGAGTATAGTCTAATAGTGTACCACTTAATTAGGGTACACCACAGGCATTATATACTTAGAAATAATACATTGCCCTGAGCTACACAGTACACTGTAAAAGTGTTGCCCCAAAATATATAAAATGGACTATGTTGTATTTGTCTACAGGACAAGGAGTACACAGGATGTACTCTGGTCAATCTGGTGAGAATGAAAAGCATGATATTGAGAACATATCAATACAGGATGGATTTCTACAGTGTATCTGGATACAAAGTAAATTCATTAGTTCAAAGTTTCAGCTGACAACATTATGCCTGTGCTGTGTTCAGACTAGTCGTATAACTGTATTAATGTGTGTTCTGTACAAGGAACTTGCCGATTAGGCTACATAGTATAGCAAACGCAGGCAGTATTGGAAGCGAAACTAGCTAACCACACACACCAAATGTTGCCATTCTGGTTGTCTTTATTTATTAGTATTATTTTTTTATCACTCACCTCTTTAATTTTTGATCGTCTCTCTTTGGTTTCCGGATCGGAGGGCTCGTGCCCTGTTGCTCCGGGTGGCCGAACATATTCAATGACTGGTAGGTTATTGTAATCTTTCCCACCTTTACCTTCCTTCAAAACTTTGTCCTTCTCGTCTTGTATATCTTGCTTTATCTCGTCTGGTCGTTTCTGGAGAGTGTCTTTTGCTTCAACCAAAGCCTTTTCGTGGTCCTTTCTAATCTTGGTTAATATCTTTTCGTCGGTCCCAACTGCAACGTTTGAATCACTATCCGTACCTGTTCGCGTGTTGGTTTCTACCGCAGACGAGTGGAAGAAAACTCCGCTCAGTAGCTTCGATGAATCCGGCAGGAAAAAAATTGCCCCGAAACAAAGCGTAATAAAAGCGCTAAAAACTAATAGCAAAATGAATTTCTCTGTCAATCTAAAGGAGGTCGGGCTGGCAGACTTCCTACTCGGGGTAGCTGTAAAAGGCAATAGAGTTGCTACTGGCATTTTCCTTGTCGTTCAAGACAAAACAAATTAATGAAATTCTAAAATCGGCACAGTCTTAGCTTCCGTACAACAATATTAGTTATCAATTTCCCATATGTATATCAGAAATTAATATTTTAGTATTCTGTAAAAGTTACACTATTGAGCAGTGTCCTGCTGTTTCAACTGCCCATGCTGAAACACATCTGCAAACTCTTCGCCAAGCTCAGAACAGAACGGAAAGAATGGCAGCTATGCGCTATTGACAGCCCTTATTGTCCAATGGCTTTGCTCTGCGCGTACAGTTAGCAATCGTGGGCGTGTTTTCCGGATCCAAAGGTGACACACTTGTTTTAATGTTTTGTACAAACGGAATTGTTCACTCACAAATAAAGACACATGTAGTGATCAAAACGATAAAAGAAAGTGGTAATATAAAACGGTTCTAGATGTATGTCTTCCATCAGTCAGTAGAGCTTTGACATTCCACATCGTCTCTTGCATGTATTATGTGACTTTGCGGGAATCGTCACTAGATACCACAGCCACAAAGTAATAAACCCCGCCTATTTCTACAATTTCTCTAAATTCAGATTTTAAACCTAACCTTAACCATAACCTTAACCACAGTGTTAACCTTACGCCTAACTTTAAATTAAGACCAAAAAACATTTTTTTTAACAGCCAATTTTGTGGCTGCGATTGACTGAGGATTGTCAGAGGACATATTCTGGGTGATTTGTGAAAGGGGGGGTCTGATTCGAAGCAAAAACCTTGTGTCCACTCCCGAGCATACTTTAGTAAACCAAGGTTTTGCATTGGTTGGACTTACAGTGCAATCAGAAAGTATTCAAACCCCTTGACTTTTTCCACATTTTGTTACGTTACAACCTTATTCTAAAATTGATGAAATAAATGTTTTTCCTCATCATTCTACACACAATACCCCATAATGACAAAACGAGAACAGGTTTTTAGAAATTTTAAATGTATTAAAAATAAAAAACAGATACCTTATTTACATAAGTATAGAGACCCTTTGCTATGAGACTCGAAATTGAGCTCAGGTACATCCTGTTTCCATTGATCATCCTTGAGATGTTTCTACAACTTGATTGGAGTCCACTTGTGGTAAATTCAATTGATTGGATATGATTTGGAAAGGCACACACCTGTCGGTATAAGGTCCCGCAGTTGACATTGCATGTCAGAGCAAAAACCAAGCCATGAGGTCAAAGGAATTGTCCGTAGAGCACCCAGACAGGATTGTGTTGAGGCACAGATCTGGGGAAGGGTACCAACAAATGTCTGCAGCTTTGAAGGTCCCCAAGAACACAGTGGCCTCCATCATTGTTAAATGGAAGAAGTTTGGAACCACCAACACCCTTCCTAGAGCTGGCCGCCTGACCAAACTGAGCAATCGGGGAGAAGGGCCTTGGTCAGGGAGGTGACAAAGAACCCAATGTTCACTCTGACAGAGCTCTAGACTTCCTCTGTGGAGATGGGAGAACCTTCCAGAAGGACAACCATCTCTGCAGCACTCTATCAATCAGACCTTTCTGGTAGAGTGGCCAGACGGAAGCCACTCCTCAGTAAAAGGCACATGACAGCCCGCTTGGAGTTTGCCAAAAGGCACCTAAATGACTCAGGCCATGAGAAACAAGATTATCTGGTCTGATGAAACCAAGATTGACCTCTTTGGCCTGGATTCCAAGCGTCACGTCTGGAGTAAACTGTGGGGATGTTTTTCAGTGGCAGGGACTGGGAGTCTAGTCAGGATCGAGGGAAAGATGAATGGAGCCAAAGTACAGAGAGATCCTTGATGAAAACCTGCTCCAGAGTGCTCAGGACCAACAGGACAACAACACTAAGCACACAGCCAAGACAATGCAGGATTGGCTTAGGGACAAGTCTCTGAATATCCTTGAGTGGTCCAGCCAGAGCCCATACTTGAACCTGATCGAATATCTCTGGAGAGACCTGAAAATAGCTGTGCAGCGACACTCCCCATCCAACATGACAGAGCTTGAGAGGGTCTGCAGAGAAGAATGGGAGTAACTCCCCAAATACATATGTGCCAAGCTTGTAGCGTCATACCCAAGAAGACTCGAGGCTGTAATCGCTGCCAAAGGTGCGTCAACAAAGTACTGAGTAAAGGGTCTGAATGCTTATGTAAATGTGATATTTCATTTTTTTTGTAATTTAATACATTTGCAAATATTTCAAAAAAAAGTTTTTGCTTTTTCATTATGGGGTATTTTTATTTGTTTTCCCTTTATTTTTGTGTAGATTGAGGGGGGAAAAACTATTTAATCCATTTTAGAATTAGGCTGTAATGTAACGAAATGTGGGGGGGGTCTGAATACTTTCTGAATGCACTGTATATACAGCATAATGAAATTAAAATAATCAATACAATGGAGTTGTAGTGAGATGTTTGGGGGATTTAGCAATATCTATTCATTATGTTGAGTGCTAGAAAGTAAACAAAGGTATTTAATATATTTTAATTTGATCTTTATTTAACTAGGCAAGTCAGTTAAGAACAAATTCTTATTTTCAATGACGGCCTAGGAACAGTGGGTTAACTGCCTTGTTCATGGGCAGATCGACAGTTCTTTACCTTGTCAGCCAGGGATTCGATCTTGCAGCCTTTCGGTTACAAGTCCAATGCTCTAACCACTAGATAAAACCCAAAGAATGCTCTTAAATATATATATATATATATATTGTTTTACAAATATAATAGTTTTCCCTTAGTTATGTTGGAAGAGATACTAGGACCTTAAAGGGATAATTCAAATTACAAAATGACACATTTGTTTCCTTACCCTATAAGCAGTCTATGGACAAGGTATGACAGCAATCCATGTTTTGGTTTTATTCCCCTGGCACTGTTTCCAAATGCATTTGTGGCACAAATCCCATTTAGCGTTTAGCAATCTCTTTAAACATTCCCTCTAGTGGCAAACTGTTATTGGGGGAAGGGTCTATATAATTAAGTGTAACAGTATAACTTTATGGCGTCCCCTCGCCCCGACTCGGGCGCGAACCAGGGACCCTCTGCACACATCAACAACGGTCGCCCACGAAGTATCGTTACCCATCGCTCCACAAAGGCCGCGGCCCTTGCAGAGCAAGGGGAACCACCACTTCTAGGTTTCAGAGCAAGTGACGTAACCGACTGAAAGGCTGCTAGCGCACCACCGCTAACTAGCTAGCCATTTCACATCTGTTACATAAGCAATAAGGCACGAGGAGATGTGATATATGGCCAATATACCACGGCTAAGGACTGTTCTTAGGAACAACCCTTAGTCGTGGTATATTGACCATATATCACTAACCCTCGACATGCCTTATTGCTGTTAGAAACTGATTACTAACGTAATTAGAGCAGTAAAAATACATGTTTTGTCATACCTGTGGAATACGGTCTGATACCACGGCTGTCAGCCAATCAGCATTCAGGGGTCGAACCACCCAGTTTATAAAATGTAATAATTAGCTAATCAGACTCTTTAAGTATGTCATACATTTTAGAATTCAGTTGATCATTTGGTGTGTATAAATTCAAAGTGTCATTGGTGTTACTCAATTTCAATTAAGGGAAATTACATTGTGTGCAAAACGATTAATCATATCACTTTTTTGAAAGGAAAACTCCCCAATTACTTAATCTTTGGGATAGGGGGCAGTATTTATCACGTCGGGATGAAAAGCGTGCCCAGAGTAAACTGCCTGCTACTCAGGCCCAGAAGCTAGGATATGCATATCAGTTTCTAAAACTGTTTGAATGATGTCTGTGAGTATAACAGAACTCATATGGCAGGCGAAAACCTAAGAAAAATCCAACCAGGAAGTGGAAAATCTGAGGTTTGTAGTTTTTCAAGTGATTGCCTATCCAATATACAGTGTAATTGGGGTCAGATTGCACTTCCTAAGGCTTCCAATAGATGTCAACAGTCTTTAGAATGTTGTTTCAGGTTTCTATTGTGAAAGGGGAGAGAATAAGACCAGTCACAGTAGATGGCTCAGCTGAAAGCTATGAGTTGTTTATCGCTCACAGCCGTGAGCACCAGCTCCGTTCCCTTTCCTTTCTAATGACAAAGGAATTGTCCGGTTGAAACATTATTGAAGATTTATGATAAAAACATCCTAAAGATTGATTATATACATTGTTTGACATGTTACTACGAACTGTAATGGAACTCTTTTGACTTTTCGTCTGGATTTAGTGCGCGCGCCTTGTGCATTTGGATTAGTGAACAAAAAGGAGGTATTTGGACATAAAGATGGACTTCATCGAACAAAACAAACATTTATTGTGAAACTGGGATTCCTGGGAGTGCATTCCGATGAAGATCATCAAAGGTAAGTGAATATTTATAACTGTCACGGCCGTCGTAGGGAGGAGACCAAGGCGTAGCGTGATAAGCATACATTCTTCTTTATTTAAAGAATGAACACTGAACAAAATGAACAAAATAACAAAACGAACCGTGAAGCTAATATGGCTAGTGCAGACAGGCAACTAAACATAGAATAAGAACCCACAAGACCAAAAGGGAAAATGGCAACCTAAATTTGATCCCCAATCAGAGACAACGATAAACAGCTGCCTCTGATTGGGAACCAATTCAGGCCACCATAGACATACATATTCCAAGACTTACCAACACCCCTAGACATACAAAAAACCCTAGACAAAAATGTGTCAATGTGTCAACAAGCATACCCACCCTCGTCACACCCTGACCTAACCAAAATAATAAAGAAAACATAGATAACTAAGGTTAGGGCGTGACAATAAAGTTATTTCTGACTTTTATTGACTCCACAACATGGCGGGTATCTGTATGGCTTGTTTTGGTGGCTGAGCGCTGTACTCAGATAATCGCATGGTGTGCTTTTGCCGTAAAGCTTTTTTGAAATCTGACACAGCGGTTGCATTAAGGAGAAGTTTATCTTTAATTCTATGTAAAACACTTGTATCGGTCATCAACGTTTATGATGAGTATTTCTGTAAATTGATGTGGCTCTCTGCAAAATCACCGGATATTTTGGAGGCAAAACATTACTGAACATAACGTGCCAATGTAAACTGAGATTTTTGGATATAAATATGAACTTTATCAAACAAAACATACATGTATTGTGTAACATGAAGTCCTATGAGTGCCATCTGATGAAGATCATCAAAGGTTAGTGATTCATTTTATATCTATTTCTGCTTTTTGTGACTCCTCTCTTTGGCTGGAAAATGGCTGTATGTTTTCTGTGACTAGGCGCTGTCCTCAGAAAATCGCAATGTATGCTTTAGCCGTAAAGCCTTTTTGAAATCGGACACTGTGGTTGGATTAACAAGAAGTTTATCTTGTTAGAGATTTCTGTTGTTTGAATTTGGCGCCCTGCACTTTCACTGGATGTTGGTCAGGTGGGACGGTAGTGTCCCACCTAGCCTAGAGAGATTAAAATGTGTCATTTTTGTTACTGTCATTGGTGTTACTACTCTTACTGGTGGCACAATGTTATCACAATGGTACATTAAGTCATTAAGCTGTCATATTAGTTGATTTAGAATGGTAAAATACCCAAATAATTTAAATAAATAATCTAGAAAAAAGGAAGTAATCCCCCCCCCCCCCCCCAAAATGCCATGCCCAAATGGCACGGCAATTCAAGAACGACCCTTATGTAAAATGAGGCCCGCCTTATCCCACCACATGCCAATCACTTACAGTAGTCCTTCATCTCATGATTCTGTTATGTGAGGATTTGTTTTGGAACAAGCAACATTCCCTAGAAAAGAGTAGCTCTGCTTTGACATGTTTTTCACTCACATTCAGGGGATTGCCCTAAACCAGGATTTACTCAACTCAGTCCTCGGGACCCCAAGTGGTGCACATTTTGTTTTTTGCCCTAGCACTACACAGCTGATTCATATAATCGCCTAATCATCAAGCAAAAAACAAAACATCCACCCCTTGGATACCAAGGACAGAGTTTGGGAAACGCTGCCCTAACTTGTACTTTTGTCCAGATTGGTTGCTTACAAGTCATTACATCTTTACAGTACTGCTGCCTTATGATGACATTGACACATTCACAATACTATTTGTCTATGGAGCAATTCAAAAGAAAATTGAAATGACAAAACATGGTTTCTTTGACGGTAGATGCTTGTTGCAGCAATCTGCTGACAACCAATCATCCTGGATATTATTTTCTATTTCCTTTCAATGCAATCTAACGTCAATATTTGAATATTTTCAGGAAAGATCCTGTGTTTGCTTGACTCTTCCAGAGAGTTTTGAGAGGCAGAAGCAGTTACTAGTGTTGGTTGTGTACCCAGTTAAGCTTTGCATCCAATCAGATGTTAAGTAGGCCATGTCACCCAGCTGTGTAATTTCTCCTTGCTCCCTCTTTAGCTATATAGTCCAAATATAACCACTGATTCAACCACCATCGCCACCTTGTCCCCCAGGCAAGATGGACTCATTTGTGTAGCTGAAGAGAGAGAGGCTGGATATATTCAGTGAAAAGGGTCACTAATTGGAGTGGGAGTTTAAACTCCCTCACATTCCATTTTGTTCCTCCCTGACAGAAATCAAACAATTTATTTTGAAATGTTTTAATAAGACTAGAACATATTCTAATTTGTAGGCCTACTGGACTGTTTGCTTTGCATGCAGTGAGGCTCAAACAAAGAATGTGCCAACCTAGTTTTTGAAGGAAGGGGGCATTCGTAAAATAAAAAGCAGAGCAGAAATGATCACATCAAAGCACACTAAGGCATGTGAGGTCTGTATTATCTAATTCTACATCAGAGGCTTCCATGCATCTTTTTCTCTGCACTAGCAAGCATTAACTTATCATTGTTATTTCCCCTCAATGGAGTTAACGGGGCTTCCTGTTGAGGAGAAATGGAGGCTGCCTTCGGAAAGTACAGTGCCTTCGGAAAGTATTCAGACCGCTTGACATTTTCCACATTTTCCAGCCTTATTCTGAAATGGATTAAATAAATACAATTCCTCATCAATCTACACACAATACCCCATAATGACAAGGTGAAAACAGGTATTTAAACATTTTAGCTATTTTTTTTATTTACAAATTAAAAACAGAAATGCCTTATTTACATAAGTATACAGACCCTTTGCTATGAGACTCGAAATTGAGCTCAGGTGCATCCTGTTTCCATTGATCATCCTTGAGATGTTTCTACAACTTGTTTGAAGTCCACCTGTGGTAAATTAAAATGATTGGACATGAGTTGGAAAGGCACACACCTGTCTATATAAGGTCCCACAGTTGACAGTGGATGTCAGAGCAAAAACCAAGCCATGAGGTCGAAGGAATTGTCCTTACAGCTCCGAGACAGGATTGTGTCAAGGCACAGACCTGGGGAAGGGTACCAAAACATTTTTGCAGCATTGAAGATCCCCAAGAACACAGTGGCCTTCATCATTCTTAAATGGAAGAAATTTGGAACCACCAAGACTCTTCTTAGAGCTGGCCAAACTGAGCAATCAGGGTAGAAGGGCCTTGGTCAGGGAGGTGACCAAGAACCCGACAGTCACTCTGACGGAGCTCTAGTTCCTCTGTGGGATGGGAGATCTTCCAGAAAGTACTGAGTAAAGGGTCTGAATACTTGTGTTAATTTAATATTTCAGTTTTTATTTTTAATACATTTGCGAAAATTTCTAAAACTCTTTTTGCTTTGTCATTATGGGCTATTGTGTGTAAATTGATGAGGGGGGAAAAAATGATTTAATCAATTTTAGAATAAGGCTGTAACCTAACAAAATGTGGAACAAGTCAAGGGGTCTGAATACTATGGCGTTGAATGGGACACATTGTACAGACTATGATGTATGAGGTTAGACAAGATTACATCCATAAATTATGACTACTGTAGATCTACACATTCATAAAGGAATGTATCAATATGACGGTATCTTTCATACAGCATACCTTTTATTGCAGTGTTTTTCAAATTATTACTTTCATGAACTATGACTAGGTCGACACAATCATAAAGCAATGTTTGAATATGACGGTATCTTTCATACAGCATACCCTTTATTGCTGTGTTGCACACTCTGACTCAGTATTCTCTGTATATACCTAACCAATGCCTCAAATGTGGTCATTTATGAACATTTGAACATCTTGGCCATCTTCTGTTATAATCTCTACCGGGCACAGCCAGAAGAGGACTGGCAACCCCTCATAGCCTGGTTCCTCTCTAGGTTTCTTCCTAGGTTTTGGCCTTTCTAGGGAGTTTTTCCTAGCCACCGTGCGTCTACACCTGCATTGCTTGCTGTTTGAGGTTTTAGGCTGGGTTTCTGTACAGCACTTTGAGATATCAGCTGATGTACGAAGGGCTATATAAATTAATTTGATTTGATGTGAAAATGATTGAAAACAATATTTGATTAGACTACGTGTTTGAAATGACATAGCAAAAGACTTTCCACAACTTGACTGAACTTGTCTTCCTTGTTTACTATCCTGTTAGCACTGCACCAGTCCCAGAAGAATCCGTGTGTCTTCTCTACACACGCTGCTGGATTGTCAGCGGCAGCCTTTCAGTCGGGAGCTTCATGCAGGGAAACATGCGCCGCATGCCACCCACTCAACACCTGCAGCAACAACCCACCTGCCGAGTTCAGAGCTCTGCTACAGGTAATTCATCATGGGTAATACACTGTGATCATATTCCATTTTCCTTTCACACATCATTATGAGAGCTTGTAGGGAGTGTAGTCCAGAAAACACAGTAGAGTTGAAGAGCATCTTTTAAATTAATAAAATTTAAACATTTAAATGTAAGTTGTTCCTATGTTACTGTAATAGGAAATTGCATACAAAAATTCTACTTGGAACAGGATGCACATGAGGTAAATTGAACAACATGCTTGGCTTGTCTTTTGATGGGTTTGAGGATGCAGTTCTGAGGTCAACAATTGTTTCCTTATTGTTGGAAATTGGAAGAATAATTCAGTAATAATTATTTCAGAAGGCTGGCAGGCTCAGGCCCTCAATGAAATTAAAGGGCTCTGATCAATCAATTTAGACAACCTATACGGTAATCTAGACTTCCTATAACTGGACAGGAAGTTCCAAGAAAGACAAATGTTGTTACCTGAATAAATTAGAATGCAAAAGAAATGGTACATACTGTTATTTTGTCCTGATTATATGAACACAGGACCATTTTTGTGTGAGCTAAAACAAATCCTACCAAATAAAATGTTTACTACCTTTGTGAATTAGGCTATCGTAGCTACCAGCCTCAAGGAATTGGCCATGTTGACTCAAGTGGATTTTTGCTCCATCACTTTTAGCCCCATGCATTACGCATCCAAGCTCCTCTAGCTGCAGGCTTGACCATTCATGTGGCAGAATCAAAGGCTCTGTGAGAAGGCCGCTGTATAATTCCTAAATGATGTACATTAAATATTAATTACCCATTGCTTTTATACTCTGAGGTTTAAGTGTGAACATCAAAGTTTGAGAAATCAACATGCAGGCAAGTGTTTTTCCATAGCAACCAGTCGCACAATGGCAGTATTTCTCCATCTCTGTGTATGTGCTCCAGTGATGGAATCAATCATTACTCTACCGCGGTTTGTGTGTAAGCTGTGGTGATAGGATTGTTGGCTGATCCTATCGGTTTATGTAAGCTATTCGAATTGCGGTCTATTTTCATGTGTGTGCTTCCATTGCAATATTGCTCAATAACGCAGACTCAGGTGCAGGGGTTTACTCAATATACACCCAGTAAAAAATACCCAAAAGCGTCTTAGACAGCACCTTTACCACAAATGTCTCTGTTTCTTTCGACCTATTGACTTACATTGACCCATGTAGGTTGACTGGAGCCGAAATTGTGCAAGCTCTTTTAATAATGATTATTTTTATGTTAGCTAGAGAGAACCAGATATTTCCAATGTAACATATTCTGGTTTTACAGGGAAGATCATCTGAAATCGTATCAGTGCATTTTCTCCTCAGAGGGCAGTCCCCTATTAATAGCATAATGTATGCTGATTCCCATGTAGAGCAACATGTTGGGACCCTCTGGAACAGCCTTTGTAACCAAAAGGTCATGAAGCCCCAGACAAGTGTTTTGAGTTCTAATTCTGCAGGTCTGAAGTGTTTTGTTTGTTATTGTAACCTTCAAGACACCTCAGGGAGCAGAGTGAAATCCTTCAGGGAGCAGAGTGAAATCCTTCAGGGAGCAGAGTGAAATCCTTCAGGGAGTGAAATGTTGCCACTCAAAGAGCTTTTGGTTTACCACTGGTTGTTTGTTTGCCTGATGATTGAAAATAGCCATAGGTATCACAACGGTCATGGTGTTAACCCAAGTCATTGCCTAAAACTAAGCCGAATCCTAGCCCTACACTTTGCTCAGTCATTCTTTGCCAACCTAAACAACCAAGTCCTTTCCTGCACCCTCTTTGACTTTGAGGACTGCATTATAGACTCGTTGGAGCGGGGACGCCATAGTGGTATGTTGCCACCCTCCTGAGAGACTCAGTTCAGCGGCTGATGTTGTGGCTTGTGTTTGTCTTCATCTCTCCCTTCTGTGGAGGTGTCACTGTTTTATCCAGGAGCCCCAGCCCTCCTCGTCTCTGTGCGGACCCTGAGACATTGGATGATTTAAAAAAATATATATATATTTTTTTTTAATCATAATGCCACAAAAATAACTTTATGTTACTGAACGCACTGACATTTTATTCCGATAGATAGGGGAGCCAGAATGAATAAAAATTAGGGCGGGTGTAAACAGAAGGGCATATGCATATAGTGAGACAGCCAACATTCTTAAGCTCTCGTCAGGAGGGAACTGGAACTGGTGCGGATGTTTCCGCAAAGGGAAGGTATTTCCATATGCAAAATATTGATCAGGGAGGAGATTGAATTTGTTGCGTTTTTTTAACCAGCAAGAGAGAAAGGCAATACCTCAAATATGACAATCTATAAAAGTATATATCCTGCCTATCCAGGAGTAAAAACAATGTTTCATATAAGGATGTAACGGTGAAAAGCTATTTGGGCAACCAAGATTACTATTCCAGTGTTCACATCCACAACCCAAAAAGTGTAAGCATTATCCTTGAAGTGTTTGGAGACAGTAACAATGTATTTATGTGGAGTTTGAATGAATTTAGGAATTACATAACTTTGCAGCACAATAGGGAGTCAGAGATTATGCCACCATGAGATTTTGAGGTCGTGGTCCTCTGCTCACTGTGAGGGATGCTACTATGTAATCACCAATCAACTAAGTCGATGCTTAACGGCTGGCTACATATTCAGGCTGCCTCTGAAAATAAGCCTATGTCCTATAAAGTAATGTATTATGTTTTATTTTGTTATTGATCTCATCTACTGCCTTGCTGTAAGTACCTTTCCACCTTTTTGCCAGTGTGTTGCTCATCAGCCTTGAATATTCATTTATCCCACACTCTTCGTCCCCCTCTACTCTCCCTGTTGCATACAAAACCAAACAAACTGAACACACTCTTCCTCCCCCTCTACTCTCCCTGTTGCAGACAAAACCAAACAAAATGAACTAAACGCTTGGCTTCAATAGATCTTTGTCCTCGCAACTGATAAGAGGAAAATATCAATACCACCATTTGGCGCAGTTTGGAGATGAAAACATAACCCTTCCTTATTTCTCCATTGGCCTTAACATTGATTTCTGTGGGGAGAGGACAGCCTACAACACAAAGAAAATGTCTGGCTTTATTATTACATCTGGATTCCTGCTTAGTACCACTATAACAGTCTCACTGACTGCAAGTAAACCACTATATTTATTTTTTAAAGACTTTGATTATCCATAATGAAACACTGGGGTTTTCAGGCACGCTGCCTCTCTTGAAGTTACTGCGTTGTCAAGGGGATGAGAGAAACATCTCTACTTGAACAGCGGGGTCAGTAAACTGTGTCACATGATGTAATAATAACCGATGCAGTCACTCTGGGGCTCCCAGAGATTACATTGCCCTCTTCCCCCACAGATGACCGGGACGCCCCTCAACCCAGGCAGCCTGGAGAATTCCATGCACAACTCCGCTGCTCCGTGGTGTGGGACAAACCACTGACCTCTCCCCTCGACCTCTCCCCTCCCTTCCACTGAAACTCTCTTAGGATGGTGCAGACAGAGGGGTGACAGAGTCAGGCCACCTGAGGGACTTTGGCATTGAAACATGCCTGAAGTGATAATTAATAGTAATTAGTATCACCACAAGCAGCACTTAGCAGCAGCCAGTGTTCAGAAGTTGAGAGAGGAAAGTGTAATTATGCTCGCACAAGCTTGCCATAAGTATGTTCTCTCCCGCTGCACATACCGTTTGATTCTCTCACTTATGTGACATGTCAAATGTTTTCAGCAGCACTGTGTGATGATGAATAAGCTGCACTACCAGCTGTACCACATACGTGGGCTGATAACTGTGACCTGTCAATATACAAATGATTTAGCTGGAGTTTTTAGTCCCTGTCACATCTGAAATGAATATACTCTTCAATCAGAGCGAGAGATTCCACTTCATCTGAGGTCATAGGTACTTTGTTATTCCGACTGCGCTCTAGTTTCTAGAAAATAAACATTCAATATGAGAGGGAATGAATAGAAAGCCAGGAGGTGTAATTGTCAGGCTGATGCAGTGCATCAGTTTTATATGACTTTTCTGAAGAATTAATGAATATGATATGGCCATATTGTGACAGTTCACAACCCCAAAGCTGCAGGTGAAAACAAAATGCTTCCATCACATTTTCATTACCTTCTTTAATGAGATTCTTCTTAGGCAGGCTTTCACCTTGAACGTTAACTTTGCATGTTTTTAACAGCTGTGGTAAAGTTTCCCTGAAAATTATTGTTTCATTTATAATTTCTAACTCCAAGGACAAAATCACACCCTGCAGGCAGCCTATGTAAGTTTAATGTTTTCACATATATGATTTCTGGACAATTCTTAAATGACACCCCATTCCCCATATTGTGCACCAATTTTGGCCAGAGCGACATTGGTAGTATTTTGTATAGAACCAAATATTATACCAGTTTATAAAACAACTTTAAAAAGGAATTGAGGGTTAATTTTTAACAATTTCCCATTGCATCAAAGTAGACATGACAACAGTGTATTTTCCCACTGGAAATTCTAACCAATCCTGACATCCTTTGTTATATTATTCTAATGAGATTATTAGATGACTATATTAATCCAAATCAAATCACTTTACAGTACATTGGCCTATCAGTGCTTTCCAAAGCCAAATAGTATAGTCAGGTTTAGATGGACTCTGACATTTTAAGTCATATTAGCCAGCATAATAGATTCAGCTCAGCTCATTAGCATTTGTTGGGTTTAGCAGAGTGTGCATTGACATTCCACACCATGATCCCAGATAAGGACAAGACAACAGGACTGTTTGATATTTCAGACTATGGACAAGATGCTGACAAATTAAACAGCCAAAACAGACCAGCAGTGTACTTGGTGGTTTTCAACCCACTTTTCTCAAGGTCAAATTGAGGCCCTTTACATCATGCTGGGATCTAGCTATGAAATGACCCATTCTAAGCTCTCGGATGTACTCTGATAAGCAAATCTCATTGATGAATTTGGGGGATTAACAATTGTCTGTGTTGGGATACTTGGTGAATAAAACTGCAGTGCTCATTACATGGGGCCTACAGTACCTTCCCAGGACTGGATTAGAAAGTGACTGAAAGAGTCCTATGTGGGAGTGTCTCTAAGCATTCATTAGCAGGTCAGTGTTTTGGTGCAGTATTAATCAAGGATTGTTCATTTATCCTCTATATGTTTTTATCACACACACTCTGCACTGCTCTGTCTCACAAATGTACCGCTCTCCCTGTACCAGCAATGTTGTATAGCTATGTGCGTATGCAGCTATTTACATTAGCTGTGCGATAGATGACATGTCAATGCATTCTTTATGAGGGTGTCCAATAAACTGTAACGGTAAAAACCTGCTCCATATCTCACCCATCATATCAAACCATCATATCTTGATGGCTGCATTAATGTGATGAATGGGGGTTTATAGAGGACGGCAAGGTAAGACAAGGCAATGTGTGTTAAGCTATCAATTACCTGTCATCTTAACGTCAAGTTCAGCCGTTTTGGTTTTTCTTTGAGGGAAATATTACAAGACCTCCATTGCGGCTCAACAAAGTTAATGTGTCAATCACAATAATTTTACTGCTGCATTAAATTCTTGGGAAGATCATAAATGTACAGTCAGCTCTTATTATGTCTCGAGTGCAACTGTGACGTGTTGTGCCCCTGAATCGTTCCCGGGAAGAGTTTTGCCTGTTTTGACTGCTAACATTGGTTGTCAACAGCAACAATTTAGATACTACCAGAGGGTGAAATATGTATACAGTATGAGGAAGAGGCCATGGGATAAACTGTTTCTGAGTATGTTTGTGTTGACTATGGAACTTGACCAAACCAGTTATGGAATGTCCGGGGGAAACAAAGACGACAAAAATGTGTTTTGATGGCCATAGACTGCTGAATGTGCCAGCCGGTGAGACGGATTCGTGAGTTAATCATTTGTTGTTTCCTGGTTAAACCAGGCCCAAAAAATACAACAGAAGTATACATGGTACATTTATCTCATGTGTATAATGATAGAATACCACCCACACATCAATTTAAACACTGCAACATTGAACTCAGTTTGGTTTTATTTAGCACAATTTGCTGACATGCCTTACCATAACTGATGAATGAGTCAATTATGTTAAAACATTCTGTCTACGCATTCTTTGGGTTGAAAGGACTGCCCAGAACACGAAAAACATTCAATTATACACAAAGTGATATGTGATGGCTTGGGACCAAGATATTTATTTTGCGTAGTGTCTACTAAGTGTACCCTTGAGATCCCCCTAGTTCCCCTTCCTCCAGCTGATGCCTGAGGGGACTTGGCATGTGACCAAGCCTCTGACCTGTGAGCTAGAGCTTGATAGATAGCATAGTGACAGGCTTTTTACATATGCCACACATCCACGGCTTGGCAGAGGAAACCTCGACTCAAGACCAATCTGGATTTATTGCCCGAGATCCTATTCACGGACATCAGTTTCAAGCCCTCACTGACCATTTCAATAGCATGAATCGGTTATAGGACCATATGTTGTACATCTGAGGAGGCTGGTGGGAGGAGCTATTGGAGTAGGGGCTGGAATGGAATTAATGGAACGGAGTCAAACGTGGTTTCCATACACTTTGTGTTTGCTACCGTGCCATTCATTCCATTCTAGCCATTACAATGAGCCCATCCTCCTATACCTCCTCCCACCAGCCTCCACTGTTGTACATCTTTAGAAGGAATGTGACTGCCCCTTTTTGAAGTAGTTTTTGTTATATGATTAAGACACATTTATATTTTTGTTTTCATTCTCCAGGAATAATTTACACCAAGACTTGGAGATTTGCCAACGTTTGGTTTTGATGGAATATGATATTAAGTGTGCTTGAAAGATTCGATGTGAGAAGTGTTTAGGCCACGTCAATTCATATACTATTTTGGGAACCCTATAGTAGGATTGGTTCTGTATGCCATTCTTGCTATTTTGATTGTACCTTTATTTCAACAGGGAGACCCTGCATTTGACAATTTACACACTTTTATAGAATACAAGCAACAGTTAAAATACACAATCAAAAATACAATCAAATATAACATCTACATCTCTCAGCTACCAGGTCTTCAATCAATACCCTAAATGGCCCGAGCCGCACCAGAACATCCCATTTCAATGATAGGGAACATGATGCAGGCCTAAACTCCTGAGCTGCATTTGGTATCTAGAGTATTCAGAACTGTGTTTACTCTAGAAAGCCACAGCCTCCCCTGATAGGAATGTTGAGTAAATATGATATCAAACTAAATAATTTAAGAGGGTATTTCCGCATAGACTGCATTTTCAGTTTGATACACTGCATCTACTTGCTTTCAGAATCTCAGTAAATCATGAATCTAATTTGACACCTCGATTAATAGATGCCTGAAGTGATATGCCAACAGACATATTCAGTTAGGACACTGCTTTCAGGATTAATTTGGAAAGAAACATGCAGATGGGGCTTTGGATGCGCCTCATCTGAGGTAATGTAATCTTAGTTTTAGGGCCTACATAACAACCATGTGTGATATTAAATAGGGATTATGAGTTATGATTCCTGCGTTTCCCTCTTAAATCACTGAGTACGTTTACATGCACACCAATAATTCGATATTAAACAGATTTTGGCAGTAGGCAGATTATGCAATAGTCATGTAAGCACAGTACGATGCTTATCTTAATCGACGTACGGTCAAAATCTAAGTAAGCATACCCCGATTTAAAACAACTAGTTTTCTGAGTAATCTTTTGAATTACTAGGACATGTAAACACCTTAATCTGCGTTTCCAGCACTGTTATTTTGATCTGCGGAGCAGACCTCCCTCTTTAGCGCATGTGAAGTGAGTTCGGAACAACTGGATGTATAAGTAGTTTTCACATACCGGTACAAACTTTATATGTCTGAACTCAAAATCAAATATGCTTCCCAAAATTAACATGGTCGCTGTGGTAGAACGTTTATTCTGATTGGCTACTATTAGGTAGTCTGATTTCTGATGTGTACATGTAAACAGGATTATTAGGGAAATCATTCTTGCAAAGCATGTAAACGCTTTAATCAAACTTTTATATTAATCTGCCTATCCACAATAATCGCATTATTGTGTGCATGTAACCGTACTCACTAATGTTATGTTCAGCCAACTTGACACTTCCATGTAGGAGAGAGAACTCCCTGTACCTATTTGTATTATAATAATTTGTCTCATCTCTCCTGTAACCTGTCTCTCAGTGGGTTACAACTCATTACCAGTCTGCTTGTAAAAATCACGAGCTACATCACGATCACAAACGATTTTTGAATTTTCAAAGGTGTACATGCTCATCACAGAACTCAATATATACTGTGTATAAACCTTTAACGAAGGATGCACAATAAATGGATGAATGGTTTGGGCTTTTAGTGAAGCTGTGTGAATGTGTCATTTGGTCCCAGTGAAGCTATGCAGGGAAGGCAGGTGATATACTGCACTTGTCTCTTGGTGTATTATACACATGCACAACCATATAGCCTTCTGTAGCATGGCAGATCAGCAGCCATCTACTGTACTGTATGTATGTGACCAGACAAGTCCATAAACCCTTCGTCTTGTACCCTGCCAGTGGTTGTCATCCCAGAAAAAAACAGGGCTCTGCATGATCTAGACACATCCAGCTGAGTCTACACATAGCCTATCTTATACAAATGTATTTAACATGAGAGGGCGGGAGAGAGCACCCTTCCCTGTGCTCAATTCGATTACAGTGTTGGGCTGGTGCAATACTCTCTGTCATGACTATCACATCAGGATAAGGGGAGAACCGGACGTCTTCAGCTGAAAACAGCTCTCCTGTGCAGTGGAAGAGGGGGAGGCGTGGGGGGTGGCCATGGAGACACTGGAAACTGATGACACTTGACGCTGTACAGATAAGACTGTCATATCATCCCCTCTCCTCACAAGTCATACTGAAGCATCATGTTAGGAAGTACAGCATCGACTTCTTCCTCATGTTGTCTCATTGTGTATTTGTTTACCATTGACCAAGTAAAAGCCCCCTCTCTTAGATTGACTGGGGTTTAGAATAATAGGAAGTCCATTAAATAGATTGCAGTGTGTTTGTATCTGGGTTTACAGTGGAGCCTATCTGTTCTTTCTGGCCCCTTCTATGTGCTCTTTTTTAGCCGTAGTATAGTGGGGTGGGACTGTGAATACACCTTTTCTGGTTTGCAATCAGAGGAAAGTGATCTTCCAGCTGTTATTGCTTACACATGAGCTCCAGTGGTGTGTGGAAACATGAGGAGAAGTCTGCTTAAGATCCATCATTATGAATGCTGCTGAACATCTCGATTTCGGCAGGATTAATTTGCAGATGTGCAGCCCTGGTGTTTAGAAACCTTCTCATTGTCATTCTACGGTGCTTTGTAGTCAAATGAGCACACCAGGGGGATAATAGAGGCACTGTACATGTTTTTGAATAGCAACTCTGGGTGCTTCAGAGGTGAATGTGTATTTGTACAGTATTAAGCATCCATTTATCCTTACAGCTATAATCCACAGCTGTTCCTGTGTTGATTATTCATCTCCAAGGGATATACATTTCTGTTAATAATTCATTAAATCTGAGGTTATAGCCGTTCTGTTCTGATGAAATATCTTCTGTACAGTTGCAACAGACCCATATGCAATCACTAATGTAAGCCATGTGAATTCACATAATAACACAACCTAATATGCCCTTACATCACGAACATAGCAGATATCCATTTATTTTAATGACATCAAGTACCAAAATAATGCTTTTATTATTTCAATCCCCCTGTAGACACTTTTGCTCCTTTTCAATTTCCCAAATCACGGTGGCTGCTTTCCAAAGGTTCCGGCTTATTTAATAATACAATTGGACGTGTTTTATTCAAATCAGATTGGAATGAAAAGTTATTTTAACTAACTGATTTACTTGTTTTTTCTCAAAAGGAATAGTGTTGCTTATATAGTGTTGCTTAAATAGTGTGGATCCTTAGTAGACTAATCCTGACTTTATAGGGGTATTATACGGTTGTATGTTTATGACCTAGATCATTAGGATTTGATGGAAGTACTTCTGAAGGTCCTGTGGTTTGTTATCACAGATATTATAATCCATTTAATCTCTTGATGTACATCTTCTCAGTCAGCTCCATCTAATGCCACCAGAACAGAACAAACACAATCACAATCAAAAGGAACATAATATAAAGAATGTTTTCACATAATCACTCACCTATCCAACGTACTGTGTTGCTTTTGTGTTACCTCGAGTGAGAACATAGTGGTATGACATTGTAGGAGAGTAATATTTTATATATCAGTATATTATTACTAAATATACACTGCTCAAAAAAATAAAGGGAACACTTAAACAACACAATGTAACTCAAAGTCAATCACACTTCTGTGAAATCAAACTGTCCACTTAGGAAGCAACACTGATTGACAATAAATTTCACATGCTGTTGTGCAAATGGAATAGACAAAAGGTGGAAATTATAGGCAATTAGCAAGACACCCCCAAAAAAGGAGTGGTTCTGCAGGTGGTGACCACAGACCACTTCTCAGTTCCTATGCTTCCTGGCTGATGTTTTGGTCACTTTTGAATGCGGGCGGTGCTTTCACTCTAGTGGTAGCATGAGACGGAGTCTACAACCCACACAAGTGGCTCAGGTAGTGCAGCTCATCCAGGATGGCACATCAATGCGAGCTGTGGCAAGAAGGTTTGCTATGTCTGTCAGCGTAGTGTCCAGAGCATGGAGGCGCTACCAGGAGACAGGCCAGTACATCAGGAGACGTGGAGGAGGCCGTAGGAGGGCAACAACCCAGCAGCAGGACCGCTACCTCCGCCTTTGTGCAAGGAGGAGCACTGCCAGAGCCCTGCAAAATGACCTCCAGCAGGCCACAAATGTGCATTGATGCACATTGATGCACACAGCCAGCCAGGATCCGCCAGAGCCAGCCAGCCAGGATCCCCCAGAGCCAGCCAGCCAGGATCCGCCAGAGCCAGCCAGCCAGGATCCGCCAGAGCCAGCCAGCCAGGATCCGCCAGAGCCAGCCAGCCAGGATCCGCCAGAGCCAGTCAGCCAGGATCCGCCAGAGCCATCTGCCAGTCATGAGCTGCCCCTCAGTCCGGAGCTGCCCCTCAGTCCGGAGCTGCCCCTCAGTCCGGAGCTGCCCCTCAGTCCGGAGCTGCCGCCCCTCAGTCCGGAGCTGCCGCCCCTCAGTCCGGAGCTGCCGCCCCTCAGTCCGGAGCTGCCGCCCCTCAGTCCGGAGCTGCCGCCCCTCAGTCCGGAGCTGCCGCCCCTCAGTCCGGAGCTGTCGTCCCTCATCCCGGTGCTGTCCCTTATTTTAGGTGGGTTTATTTGGAGGGTGGTCATTGGGAGGGGGATACGGAAGCGGGGAGTGATGGTGGTGGTGTGGGGACAGCGTCAGGAGCCGGAGCCGCCACCGTGGACAGATGCCCACCCAAACCCTCCCCTTGAGGTTGAGTTTTGCGGCCGGAGTCCGCATCTTGGGGGGGGGGGAAATGTCACGTTCCTGATCTTGTTTTCCTTTTGTATAGTTGTGTTTAGTGGGTCAGGACGTGAGCTGGGTGGGCAGTCTGTGTTGTTTGTTCTATGTTAAGTGTTAGTGTTAATTGACCTTGTATGGCTCTCAATCAGAGGCAGGTGGTTGACGTTTTCCTCTGATTGAGAACCATATATAGGTAGGTTGTTTCACATTGTTTGTTGTGGGTGGTTGTCTTCCGCGTCTGTGTATGTTGCACCACACGGGACTGTTTCGGTTTGTCGTTCGTGTATGTAGTCTGTTCCTGTTCGTGCGTTCTTCGTATTTGTAAGTTCTCAAGTCTAGGTCTGTCTACATCGGTTATTTATTTTGTAGTTTGTTGAAGTGTTTTCGTGTTTCGTCTTTACTTTAATAAACATCATTATGTCATATAACTATCACGCTGCACATTGGTCCTCTGATCCTTCTCGCCTCTCCTCGTCTGAGGAGGAGGAAGAAGTAGACGATCGTTAGTTTCAGAAGAAAGTTATTTGATTCTGGCCATTTTGAGCCTGTAATCGAACCCACAAATGCTGATGCTCCAGATACTCAACTCGTCTAAAGCAGGCCAATTTATTGCTTCTTTAATCAGACCAACAGTTTTCAGCTGCGCTAACATAATTGCAAAAGGGTTTTCTAATGATCAATTAGCCTTTTAACATAATAAACTTGGATTAGCTAACACAACGTGCCGTTGGAACACAGGAGTGATGGTTGCTGATAATGGGCCTCTGTACGCCTATGCAGATATTCCATAAAAAATCTGCTGTTTCCTGATACAATAGTCATTTACAACATTAACAATGTATTTCTGATCAATTTGATGTTATTTTAATGGACAAAAAATGTGATTTTCTTTAAAAAACAAGGACATTTCTAAGTGACCCCAAACTTCTGAACAGTAGTGTGTATATATATATATATATAAACTCAGCAAAAAAAAGAAACGTCCTCTCACTGTCAACTGCGTTTATTTTCAGCAAACTTAACATGTGTAAATATTTGTATGAACATAACAAGATTTAACAACTGAGACATAAACTGATCAAGTTCCACAGACATGTGACTAACAGAAATGTAATAATGTGTCCCCTGAACAAAGGGGGGTCAAAAACAAAAGTAACAGTCGGTATCTGGTGTGGCCACCAGCTGCATTAAGTACAGCAGTGCATTTCCTCCTCATGGATTGCACCAGATTTGCCAGTTCTTGCTGTGAGATGTTACCCCACTCTTCCACCAAGGCACCTGCAAGTTCCTTGACAGTTCTGGGGGGAATGGCCCTAGCCCTCACCCTCCGATCCAACAGGTCCCAGACGTGCTCAATGGGATTGAGATTGCTGGCCATGGCAGAACACTGACATGCCTGTCTTGCAGGAAATCACACACAGAACGAGCATTATGGCTGGTGGCATTGTCATGCTGGAGGATCATGTCAGGATGAGCCTGCAGGAAGGGTACCACATGAGAGAGGAGGATGTCTTCCCTGTAACGCACAGCGTTGAGATTGCCTGCAATGACAACAAGCTCAGTCCGATGATGCTGTGACACATCGCCCCAGACCATGACGGACCCTCCACCTCCAAATCGATCCCGCTTCAGAGTACAGGCCTCGGTGTAACGCTCATTCCTTCGACGATAAACTCGACTCCGACCATCACCCCTGGTGAAACAAAGCCGTGACTCGTCAGTGAAAAGGACTTTTTTCCAGTCCTGTCTGGTCCAGCCACGGTGGGTTTGTGCCCATAGGCAACGTTGTTGCAGGTGATATCTGGTGAGTGACCTGTCTTACAACAGACCTACAAGCCCTCAGTCCATCCTCTCTCAGCCTATTGCGGACAGTCTGAGCACTGATGGAGGGATTGTGCGTTTCTGGTGTAACTCGGACAGTTGTTGTTGCCATTCTGTACCTGTCCCGCAGGTGTGATGTTCGGATGTACCGATCCTGTGCAGGTGTTGTTACACGTGGTCTGCCACTGCGAGGACAATCAGCTGTCCGTCTTGTCTCCCTGTAGCGCTGCCTTAGGCGTCTCACAGTACGGACATTGCAATTTATTACCCTGGCCACATCTGCAGTCCTCATGCCTCCCTGTAGCATGCCTAAGGCAGGGTCCCTGGGCTCCCTAGAAAGGTCAGACCCTAGGAAGAAACCTAGAGAGGAACCAGGCTATGAGGGGTGGCCAGTCCTCTTCTGGCTGTGCCAGGTGGAAATTATAACAGAACATGGCCAAGATGTTCAAATGTTCATAGGTGACCAGCAGGGTCAAATAATAATAATCACAGTGGATGTCGAGCGTGCAACAGGTCAGCACCTCAGGAGTAAATGTCAGTTGACTTTTCATAGCTAATCATTCAGAGTATCTCATCAGAGTTCTCCTCAGTGAACAAGGTTCAGTTAGATTTCAAACATGGATTCTATAGTATTAATACTATCACACCTTCTATAGACAGTCCTCTGGATATTGTAACAGAGAGACATTTTGGCCACCCAGAGGGGGAAGGGCTGACGTGGTCCTTGGGCATTGTCCTTTGTGCTTTCCTTGTGTTCCTGGACCATTACCATGCAGCTCCAGATGCATAAATTAGGGCAGAGCCTACACATTAGTAAGACATCACATTTTAGTATGCCATTATGCAGCATCTAACTGAAGATCTCCTTTGGAAGTGGGGAGAAAGTGGTTCCTGTGACCAACAGGGTATATAATCCTTGTATAATGACTGAGCCAGTGTTCTGTATGCCCCAGAGTCCTATCATACAGTAATACAAATTAGAGAGGTGAGGAAACATCTGTGGGCTTATGAATGAGAACCATGCACCTACTACCTCTCATACTGATCATCTGCAGTGATGAATAGTTAATACTCCCCCCTGATATGTCAAATAGTTTATTCAGCACCACGGACAGCAGCGCTGAAAAAAGGGAACCGAATGGGTAGTTTAGGCAGCGGTTAGGCTTCATTGAAAGTTAATTAAATTTGATTTTTTTGCTGTGGACTTTGTCCAACATTGCCTGCTTTGTGTGCTGTTGCTCTAATATTACTAACTCACCACTCAACTTGCTATTTCAGCACCGCGAGCCACTGGGGGTTTCATAAAAGAATCCCCTTTTATCTTGTACTTCTTTAACACACCTTTCAGTTTCGATTTTCTGGATGACCAGCATAGTCTGTTTTTCTTCATACAGGGTTATGGTTACTCTGAAGAAAAGCCCCTTCTATCCAGCGTTCATTTGATTTTATTATTGCTTCACACGTCTGTTTTTGGTAATGGAGTTTTAAAAGGTGAGTAATCACAGTCTCAATCCCTCTCTCCAGTACAAACAGGGTTTTTTTTTCATTAAAAAGTTAGGAGCATCTATGCTGGATTTAGACACCCAATGTACTGCATATACATTATCTAGTTGGATATATTTATTTCCATCAAGTAACAAACAGAACAATGTGGAAAACTTTATAATAGCTTGAAAATGAAGTCTGATACTAAACCGTGCAGTCTCCATTTCCAGGATAGTGAATGTTACCACTGTCTAAAATGGCTGGTGGACATAGATTAGGACCCAGGTTATTCTTACTTTCAAGGTTGATGAAAAAGTAATATTCAGAGAAATAGGAAGTCGAAGAATAAACAGTATTCTTATGCAGTGCACATAATCTCCATTCCCTGTGTTTGGTCTACATTTTACAGGAAAGTGTAGCTCTCCCAGAAGTCTAGAGCTCCGAGGGAACATACACACCCAGCAATCAGGTGATTGGCTGGTATCTGGGAAGACTGGGCCTGAAAGAGCAGTCTGTCTGCTCCCCCTCTGTCAGTCACAGCTGATTTATCAGCGATTGATGGAGAGGTCTCCCCTCCTCAGATCATCACAGGGTGATCTGTCCCATCCTGGGGGAGCAGGAGATGAGCCCTAGGTCTCAAGGCCTATAGAGCCGGCTAGAACCAGGTTATCATTAACTCAGTCCTCCGCTCATCATGAGGCTGGACTGGGGACAGCTGACTACAGCAGGGTCATACATCACTGTCACCCAGCCAGACACACCAGGCTTCACTGTGTTGTTTGTCCTTGTCACGGACTGTCTTTGAGTTAACAAACATGTAGATTGATGGTATTGTGTTACACACAAGGAGTATGCAGTGAGGAAGAGTATAGGCATTTTACAGCAAAACTCCTCATTGATTGATAGATTTTTGGGGGCTTTTTTCTTTATTCATTAGTTACTTCAAGGAGTGGAGAGGTTTTTATATCTCTAATGGGTATTGGGACTGAGACAGGTGCTGAAACATGGACAAACTTGGGAGTACTTTTCACTGAAATTACGGCGTCAATCCTGAGAGGGAGGCAGCTGAATGACTGTGGTTTGGATCTCAGGAGGAGTTCTTGGCTGATGAACTGAGAAAGGCTTAAGTGAATTGAAGCATAAATCAATTGGCAGGACAGGTTCGATAGAACACTACAGCTAAGGTTTGGCTGCCCAGGGAGGAGGCAGAAGCCTCTGTCCGGGTTGGTTATTTGGTTGTGGTTGGATCTGGGGGATCCAAATGGGTGCGATCAGAGCCAGGGAGGACCAAGTCAACTGCCCACTCCACCCTACCCTACCCCCTGTCCCTAACTAGCCAGGTCGCTGATGTGTTTGGAAGCAGGGTTAAGGTGTCCCACATTACCACAGGACCAGATGGTGTAGCCAACTAGTGACCAGCAGAGAGCTGGCTGGATCACACTGCTGTCCAGTCCAGAGGGTTCTATTCCATCTGCACAGCTGCACAGTCAGGGCTGCAGTCAGTCTGTTCCATGCCTGGTGAACTGATGTTGGCCGTCTGGTCACTCAGTATCTGGTCCTCTACCCTCCTCCTTTACCTTCCTCCTTTACCTTCCTCCTCTATCTTCCTCCTCCTAGCCACTCTCCTCTACCCTCCTCTACCTTCCTCCTCCTGGCCTCTCTCCTCCCTCTCTTCCCCCTCTCCCCCAGCTGGGTGTGTAGTCCAGTCCTGACCTGGGTAAACACCACGTTATTCAGCATGATTGCTCTCTCCAGCCGGGCACTGAGATAGGCCATCTCTGGCCAGCTCACTGCCTTGATGATGGCAGCAGCTGACAGGTTGTGTTGGCAGGCAAGTTCCAAACAAAAAAAAAAACATTCAATTTGTCCATGTATTGGAATGGAATGGAGAAATTGGATGTGTGATGACCAATGCTGATTTAACCCGCGATGGCTCTGATTAAACTCTCATTTAGGACATTGTGGACTGCTATTAAATTGAGCTGGGAAAGGCATTTGAATTTTTCTCAGCAGGATAATTAGGAAAAGTACAGGGGAATTAAACAGAGAACAAACAGAAGGAGAAGAATGACTCGGCATGTCATCTCAAAGTCTAACCCGCCTGCCATCATACCACATTTTTAGCCGAGAATCATAACTCAGAGACTGTTTCATTTTTTTGCTCTCTGGTTGGTTGTAAATGGAGAGCATTCATTTAGCCACCGATGGACGGCTCACTTTGATCATCACGATGGTACAGTTTCACAAAGTGTCACGACTTCCGCCGAAGTTGGTCCCTCTCCTTGTTTGGGCGGCGTTCGGCGGTCGACGTCACCAGTCTTCTAGCCATCGCCGCTCCACCTTTCATTTTTTCATTTGTTTTGTCTTGTTTTCCACACCCTCTGTTCCCTCCTTCGGCCTCCCTAAGCGCAGCACCTCCCAGCTCCATAGGTGTCGGAGCGTTGGTGCTGGAGGATGGAACCAACAGAGCCCGATCTGGACGTCCGCAGGTGGCCAGCAGGGTATCCAGCCGGATGGACAGGTCCACCAGCTGGTCAAATGTGAGGGTGGTGTCCCTGCAGGCCAACTTCCGGCGGACATCCTCGCGCAAGCTGCAATAGTGGTCGATCAGGGCCCTGCCGTTCCATCCCGCTCCGGCGGTCAGGGTCCGAAAGTCCATAGCGAACTCCTGGGCGCTCCTCGTCCCCTGCTGCAGGTGGAAGAGACGTTCACCCGCCGCTCTACCCTCGGGCGAGTGGTCGAAGACTGCCCGGAAACAACAGGTGAACTCCTCAAAGTGGTCCAGCACCGCATCTCCTTCCTTCCACACGGCGTTGGCCCACTCCAGGGCTTTCCCCGAGAGGCACGAGACAAGGGCGGACACCCTCTCACGGCCCGAAGGAGCCGGGTGGACGGTCGCCAGGTATAACTCCAACTGCAGCAGGAAACCCTGGCAGCGGGCAGCCGTCCCATCGTACTGCCTGGGGAGGGCGAGGCGTATCCCACTGGAACTGGGTGCAGGGGGAGCCAGTAGTGGAGGCCCCTGTTGTGCTGGTGGGGGTGCTGGAGGGACTCCTTGTCTCTCTCAGCGGTCCATTGTTTGGACGACGCGTCCATGGCGGCGCCGAGATGGTGGAGCATCGCTGCGTGCTCCTGGACGCGCTCCTCTACCCCTATAATAGGGGCACCTGCTCCTGCTGACTCCATCGTAGGTGGGGTATTCTGTCATACGGTGGGTGTAGCTCGTGCATGGAAGTCAGGCGCAGGAGAGCAAAGATGAGTGAACAAAGAGGCACTTTACTGAGGCAATTGTAAGAACAGAACGCAACCGCGTCACAAAAATAAATGCCCAAAGAACAAGTGAGGCACCACAAAGTACAACAACCAAGTACAAAGTACCGGCTGCCACAACTCACGGGTACAAATAAAACCCGGCGCAACCCAGCCGGAAGCATGCCAACCTAGACAATAAACAATACCCCACACAGACATGGAGGGAACAGAGGGCTAAATACACATGTTAATTAGTAGGAGATAACAAAAACAAGACATAACAAATGGAAAAATGAAAGGTGGAGCGGCGATGGCTAGAAGGCCGGTGACGTCGACCGCCGAACGCCGCCCGAACAAGGAGAGGGACTAACTAAATATGATATGGCTGTCCATGGTACTGATTCCTGTGTGTGTGTGGTGTGTGTGCAAGTAGAAAAAACATGTAGACTCACCCTATTCTTTTCTTCCCATTTTCGTGATATTCATTTGGTAGTTACATTCTTGTCCAATCGCTGCAACTCCCGAACGGACTCGGAAGAGGCAAAGGTCAAGAGCCATGCGTCCTCTGAAACACGACAGCCAACCCACACTGTTTGTTGACACACTGCCTGCTTAACCTGGAAGGAAACACCTTACAGTTGGCGACCGAAGTCAGTGTGCATGCGCCAGGCCGCCACAAGGAGTCGCTAGAGTGTGATGGGACATCCCAGCCAGCCAAACCTTCCCCTAACCTGGATGGAAACGCCAATGCTATCCTCCTTTTTCATGTTGCCTAAACAGTATTTGACTCTGTCATAGAGTACACAATTTTAGTTTTTGTTGTCCTAGGCTACCTGGCTAAAAATGCTTGCTCACTAGCCTAACTTCCTTTCATTGCCCAAGAAAAAAAACACAAAATAATTGATCTTTCCTCCCTCTGTGTTTTATAATTTTCTCAAAAGGCTTTTTTAAAACTTGAGGGGCCAAATAAAACCACCTGCGAGCTTAATTCCATTGTCCTATTGTGACTGTAACATACTGCTGATTTTGTAACATTTTCTGAAGACACTGAGTCAGACGAGAAGCAGTTGTATCTCTCTCTCACCATTTTCAGTTGACTTGTTTTGTGTAAAGGCAAAGCATTGGGGAGAACATAGACATGATAGATCATACACCTTGACACTCCTCTAGTGTCTAGTAGTTCTTCATACAGTGATATCCTCATGTTCTCCGGCAACATTGCCCTCTGCTGGAAATAACTTTATCACCCACGGGTCACCTGTGCTCGTCATAAAACACAGGTGACACATCATAAAACACAGGTGACACAAAAATGATAGGTCACGCACAATAGTTAGACACCGTAGGAAACAATATAGTGAGATACCTTGAAACTGTTGTACATTTTGTGACATTTCTAATTATATTCACAATATTCAGATTTCATACACTTATTTTCTGAATATCATGTCAATTCCCAGGGGTAACTCTGTCAAGGGGACAGGATTCAGTATTATAGGATGCAGCGTGGCAGTGTAGTCACCATAATAAGTATACTGCAGCCTCCACTGCAAACCAACGCCCTCATTAAAACTCCACTCAAAGTGTTTTTCTCTTCTCAAGAAAAAGTCATGTGCTTCAGAGAGGGATCTATTTTCCACCGTTCACCCCTGCCCTTCCATTGGCGGCTAATTACAGCGCACTGATCAAGCGGAGGAGAGAGCCGGAGCAGCGCTAGATAGTGAGAGAGAGGAGGATAGAGACAGAGAGAGAGAGCGTTAGCTGGTACACAGCAAATGTGGCCCAGGCTTTTCATGTCGCAGGAAGGTAGAGACAGGAATCCTGGAGAAATGTCAGTCAACCTAAACATAGATCAATAGATACATACGGTGCTGCCACCGTGCAGTAATGCATCTGCCCTGATATTTTATTAATGAGGCTGTGTTATACACAGCACAGGTAATCACATGCCTTCATTCTATAGCTAGAGGACTCCTGATATCTCCAGGAGTGATAAGTATAATTTTGGTGGTCTAGTACTGTCTAGTACTACTTTAAGTGACGTCTGTCTTCCCAGTGGCCTTCTTGGTGTGTGAACTGGTGACTGCTCATAATTTGCAGATAGCTGTTGACACATCAACCAGGATCAAGGGGCAGGTCAATTTGTGACTTGTTTTGGTAATCAGTGGCTGTGTTGGATGGGGAGTGGTTTCACCTCTCCTAGGCAATCAGCAATTAGTACCGGAAGGTGTGCTCTCCACCTCTGTTAGGTAATTACCAATTGGTGTTAGTTCTTCAGTGTCCCCTGGGTTATCAGCGGGAGCTGTATGCGGCGGTCGTGTCAGTGGCGGTTTTGTCACAAAACTAAGACAGTCGCCGAAACAAAAGACTGTTCTGCCGAGTTGTTGGAGGAAGGAAAGAGAGGACGGCTCCACGCCCCTCTCTCACAGTATCTTACCTAGTTATTTACAGATTCTCATTTTGCTCTTTTGTAGCTTTGTCAGCTACAGTTGAAGTTTACATATACTTCAGCCAAATACATTTAAACTCAGTTTTTCACAATTCCTGACATTTAATCCTAGTACAAATGCCCTGTCTTAGGTCAGTTAGGATCCCCACTTTATTTTAAGAATGTGAAATGTCAGAATAATAGTAGAGTGATTTATTCCATCTTTTATTTCTTTCATCATATTCCCAGTGGTTCTGAAGTTTACATACACTCAATTAGTATTTGGTAGCATTGCCTTTAAATTGGTTAACTTGGGTCAAATGTTTCGGGTAGCCTTCCCACAAGCTTCCCACAATAAGTTGGGTGAATGTTGGCCCATTCCTCCTGACAGAGCTGGTGTAACTGAATCAGGTTTGTAGGCATCCTTGCTTGCACATGCTTTTTCAGTTCTGCCCACAAATTTTCTGTAGGATTGAGGTCAGGGCTTTGTGATGGCAACTCCAATACCTTGACTTTGTTGTCCTTAAGCCATTTTGCCACAACTTTGGAAGTA
Organism: Salvelinus fontinalis; assembly: GCF_029448725.1. Lineage (NCBI taxonomy): Eukaryota > Metazoa > Chordata > Actinopteri > Salmoniformes > Salmonidae > Salvelinus > Salvelinus fontinalis. Next base: position 21,256,454 of record NC_074684.1, read on the forward strand.
TGCTTGGGGTCATTGTCCATTTGGAAGTCCCATTTGCGACCAAGGTTTAACTTCCTGACTGATGTCTTGAGATGTTGCTTCAATATATCCACATAATTTTCCTACCTGATGATGCCATCTATTTTGTGAAGTGGACCAGTCTCTCCGGCAGCAAAGCAGCCCCACAACATGATGCTGCCACCCCCGTGCTTCACGGTTGGGATGGTGTTCTTTGGCTTGCAAGCATCCCCCTTTTTCCTCCTAACATAATGATGGTCATTATGGCCAAACAGTTCTATTTTTGTTTCTTCAGACCAGAGGACAAAGTACGAGCTTTGTCCCCATGTGCAGTTGCAAACCGTAGTCTGGCTTTTTTATGGGGGTTTTGGAGCAGTGGCTTCTTCCTAACCTTTCAGGTTATGTCGATATAGGATTCGTTTTACTGTGGATATAGATACTTTTGTACCGGTTTCCTCCAGCATCTTCGCAAGGTCCTTTGCTGTTGTTCTGGGATTGATTTGCACTTTTCGCATTGTCAAGTACGTTCATCTCTAGAAGACAGAACGCGTCTCCTTCCTGAGCGTTATGACGGCTGCGTGGTCGCATGATGTTTATACTTGCGCACTATTGTTTGTACAGATGAACGTGGGACCTTCAGGCGTTTGGAAATTGCTCCCAAGGATGAACCAGACTTGTGGAGGTCTACAATTTTCTTTCTGAGGTCTTGGCTGATTTCTTTTGATTTTCCCATTATGTCAAGCAAAGAGACACTGAGTTTGAAGGTAGACCTTGAAATACATCCACAGGTACACCTCCAATTGACTCAAATGATGTCAATTATCCTATCAGAAGCTTCTGAAGCCATGACATAATTTTCTGAAATTTTCCAAGCTGTTTAAAAGTACAGTCCACTTTGTGTATGTAAACTTCTGACCCACTGGATTTGTGATACAGTAAATTCTAAGTGAAATAATCTGTCTGTAAACAATTGTTGGAAAAATTACTTGTGTCAAGCACAAAGTAGATGTCCTAACCGACTTGCCAAAACTATAGTTTGTTAACAAGGAATTTGTGGAGTGGTTGAAAAAACGAGTTTTATTGACTCCAACCTAAGTGTATGTAAACTTCTGACTTCAACTGTATGTGTGTGTTTTCTACAACTATCTGCTCCCCACTCCTTGGCTGCAACCCTTCTAATTTAGTGTACCCTGCGCGCGCAACCCATGTGGAATTCCAGGTCCCTGCAGTGTTTGGAACTGCTGATCTGCGGTCAAAAACGCTGAGTTCATCTCAGCCTATGCTGCCCTTCAGTCCCTTGACCTTTTGGCCCTGACGTAGACATGGATCATCCCAGAGAACACTGCTACTCTTTCTTCTTCTGACTGTTTTCTTTCATTGTCTAAGGGCAACTAGTCGTTGCGGTGGTGGCACAGGTCTACTCATTTCTCCTAAGTGGAGGTTTTCTCCCTCTCTCACCTGTCCATGTCCTCATTTGAATTCCATGCCTACTAATCTCACTGCAACCCCCCTCCAGGTCTCTGATCACTACTTTGTTTCCTTTTCTGTCTCCCTTTCCTCCAACCCTAACCACTCAATCCCTACCCAGATGGTCATACGCCGTCGCAATCTTCTCTTTCGTTCTCCTACTACTCTCCTCTTCTATCCTATCATCGATCCCTTCTGCTAAATCCTTCTCCCTCCTGTCTCCTGATTCTTCCTCTGCAACCCTACTCTCTTCCCTATGACTCCCACTGCCCCCATTCCTCCCAGCCGGCTCGTCCCTCCCCTAATGGTGTGTGGCTGAGTGACTCATTGCGAGCTTACAGAACAGGGCTGCGGGCAGCTCAGTGAAAATGGAGGAAAACTAAACTTTCGGAGGACCTACCATCCTTTCACTCCCTCCTCTCTACCTTCTCTTCCTCTCTATCTGCTGCTAAAGCCACTTTCTATCATTACATTTCAAGCTTCTGCCTCTAACCGTAGGAAACTCTTTTCCAACTTCTCCTCCCTCCTTAATCCTACACCCCCTCCTCCTCCCTCTCTGTGACAACATTGTCAACCACTTTGAAAAAAGGTTGACTGCATCCGCTACTCATTCACTCAGCTTATTGAGTCCACTGATCTCACTAACACAGAACTACCCTACACCTTGACCTCTTTCTCCCCTCTCTCTCCAGATGACATCCTTTGATTTGTGAGGCTTGGCTGCCCGACAACCTGCCCGCTCGACCCCATCCCCTCCTCCAGGCCATCTCTGGAGACCTTCTTCCATTCCTCACTTCCCTCATCAACTCATCGCTGACCACTGGCTGCGTCCCCTCTGACTTCCCAATGTCCCGAGTTGCTACCTCCTCAAGAAACCAACACTCAAACCCTCCAAAACACTTGAGCATGCTGTCTTTGATCAACTTTCTCGTTATCTCTCTCAGAACGAGCTTTTTGGCCATAACCAGTCAGGCTTCAAGACGGGTCACTCAACCGAGTCTGCTCTTCTGTGTCATGGAGGCTCTCCACACTGACAAAGCTGACCCTCTCTCCTCTGTTCTCATCCTCCTAGAGCTATCCGTTGCCTTCGACACTGTGAACCATCAGATCCTCCTCTCCACCCTCTCATGGCTGGGTGTCTCAGGCACTGCATACACTTGGATTGTATCCTACCTGGCAGGCCGCTCCTACCAGGTGACGTGGATAAGATCTGTGTCTGCACCATGTACTCGCACTACTGCTGTCCCCCAGGGCTCGGTTCTAGGCCCTCTCCTCTTCTCTCCATACACCAAGTTACTCGGCTCCGTCATATCCTCACATGGTCTCTCCTATCATTGCTACATGGATGACATTTAACTACTTTCCCCCCACCCCCCTTCTGACACCCAGGTGGTGACACGCATCTCTGCGTGCCTGGCAGGTATCTCAACTTGGATGCCGGCCCACCACCTGAAGCTCAACCTCGACAAGACGGACCTGCTCTTCTTCCCGGGGAAGGCCTGTCTGCTAAAATACCTCTCCATCATGGTTGACAACTCCAGTGTCTCCCCCCCCCCAGTGTGCAAAGAACCTTGGTGTGACCCCGGACAACACCCTGTCGTTCTCTGCAAACATCAAAGCAGTGACCCGCTCCTGCAGGTTCATGCTCTACATCATCCATAGAGTACGAAAATACCTCACACAGGAAGTGGTGCAGGTCCCAATTCAGGCACTTGTCCTCTCCCGTCTGGACTATTGCAACTTGTTGTTGGCTGGGCTCCCCGCTTGTGACATCAAACCCCTGCAACTTATCCAGAACGTTGCAGCCCGTCTTGTTTTGACCTTCCCAAGTTCTCTCATGTCACCCAGCTCCTCAACACACCTCACTTGCTTCCAGTTGAAGCTTGCATCCACTACAAGATCATGGTACTTGCCTACGGAGCAGCAAGAGGAACTGCCCTCCCTACCTTCAGGCTATGCTAAAACCCTACACCCCATCCCGGGCACTCCGTTCTGCCACATCAACTCTCTTGGCCCTCCCACCCCTACAGGATGGCAGCTCCTGCTCAGCCCAGTCCAAGTTCTTCTCTGTCCTGGCACTCCAATGGTGGAACTAGCTTCCCCCTGAAGTTAGGACAGCAGAGTCCCTGCCCATCTTCTGAAAAATATCTGAAACAGTATCTTAAATAATCCTCCTCCTCACTTCAACTTTTTTTATTTGTAACTCAACTAGCACTTGCAGTTGACCCCCTCCAACCCCCTCCAACCCCCTTCTAGCTCTGACTCTACTGATAGCTACATTGAGGAAAAATGTACTTTTTATGCCTGTGATATGTTTTTGTCCCACCAAGCTATCTTAAGATGAATGCACTAACTGTAAGTTGCTCTGGATAAGAGCGTCTGCTAAATAAAAAAATATATAATTCACAAACATCATGAACTGTCACCGGAGGAACATCAGGCCTGGAGGAGCACATGCCCTTATCTCTGGCGCATGATGGAACAAATGTGGTGATTATTATTCACCCAACTGAGGCGAAGCAGAGGATAGCGTTGTTGAGGAATAGGTCTGCTGGCTGTATGGGGATACCTGATACATATTGTATAAGATGGAACCATGACAGATTTAGTCTTTCTAGAATGTCAGATCCATCATCATCAACAACACTCGGGATTCCATCAGAGGGAAGTGTTGAAACTTTTTGAACAGCGCTACAGTTTCCACAGGTGCAAATCAAACAGTCATTGTTGTCATGCCCAGACCATAGTTTGCTTTGTATGTTTATATGTTTTGTTTGGTCAGGGTGTGATCTGAGTGGGCATTCTATGTTGTATGTCTAGTTTGTCTATTTCTATGTGTTTGGCCTGATATGGTTCTCAATCAGAGGCAGGTGTTTGTCGTTGTCTCTGATTGGGAACCATATTTAGGTAGCCTGTTTTGTGTTGTGGGTGATTGTTCCTGTTCGTGTGTTCCTGTGTTTAGTGTTCACGATTTCGGGACCGATTTAGGGACTTCGTTTATTTTGTCAGTTTATTGTTTTTGTTCGTTATTGAAAGTATTCTAATAAATATGAATACTCACCACGCTGCATATTGGCCCGACGTTTCTTACTCCTCGTCAGAGGAGGGCGAAGACTGCCGTTACAATCGTCTGTATTCTGTCTTTCTCATAAACCTCCTCTCCGCAATGTGGATGAATGGCTTTGAATACTGTGGTGGTTACAGGGGTCAATTATATCCACCTATACATTTTATATGCACTTAATCGAGTGCTGGTACAGGTCGTAAAATACCCCCATCTGCTACACACATCAGTCATTTTTATGCCCCCCAGCAGTCACTTTTTATTTCTTTGGATTTACTCTGGCATTTCCAGCTTCTTCTCTGGGCTGCATTACTGTTATTGCCTCCCCTGGCTCCTTTCTGGAATGCAGTGCCATGGAGATATATGGTCTGCTTGTAACCTTGAGAAACAATTAGATGAAACATCATCTCCACTGTCTGAGACAAACAACATGCTGCTTGCCGTGAGGGGAAGTCTACACGCTGTGTACGGTCCAGTGGAGAGATGTTAACTGTATGATACATTTTTAAAGCTTTTGTTTGGCTCAGTTTCTATGTGGGATGGATCTCCTATTCTGTCACATGTACCAAAATGGCCCCCAACATGTGCCTTCTAACATGTGATGTGGCAGATGTTCAGAATAAATACAAAAAGCCACTGCTCATGCTTGTTATGAAATAAACACACACGGGCGTGCACAGTTTTGCATTTGAGAGGAATGAACAGGAACAAACAGAAGACATCAAAAGTGTTTTGGGATAACATGACTGTCGAGTTTATTACTGAGAAATAGAAAGAGGGATTAGGCCAATATGGTGTTTATTCAGCAGCTGGATCAAGTATTTACTTCATAAACATATCAACCCATTCCAACACATATATTCGAATGTAGGTTAGGCCTACTGTATTTGTTAGTTTCAGTTGAGGAGAACTCCGCTTTTGGAATATGGAACAAATCAATGTTCACATAGGCACTTGCACTGGTGCCAAACTTTAAACCTGGAACAGAAGCTGTGAAGACAACAGCTCATTACTAAAACAAATACTGTGTTTCCTAACAACTTTATCACGCATAACAAGCACCAAGGTTTTTGTTCTCATTTGAGTTGTTGTTTACGTTTTAGTAGGAATAAATGCCATGCCACTCCTAAGGGAAACACTTGAAAATGTTTTTAGGCAACCTCCTTTTGTGTGTTAAAAATCAAACAACAGGAAGATATGAACTTTTGTCTGTGGGGAGGAGCTTCTTATTCGTACACGCTAGTTTAGGTTTCCGCTCACTTGCTTCCTGTGTATAGTATTCATATTCAGTGCATCTCCTATGTCGCGTAGAAGTGATAAAGACAACATCTTTGTCCTGTTGCATTCTTTATGAATTTTAGTACCTCTGGGAACACACAAAGGATAATCAAAGTGAAGCTGAGGACATCTTAGTGTAAAAGGAGAAAAACATAAACATCACGTTACAAATGATCTCTTATACAACCGCAAACAACAAAAACACATTTTAAAGGAATAGAAAAACAAATAACATTTGAAAATGTAGCCTACATAGCTGTATAAGGAATTTCTCACTGTAAAGATTCACAGAATGACTGCTGTGTGCTACTGTACCTTCCCACTGGGCACACCACATCATTTCAATGTGGAAATGGGGTAATATTTTTGATCAATGACATTTTAACCTTCATTCGCCCACTCAAAAAGACAGAAGTTTGTTGAATTTGTAATGTGTTATCACTACACTGTAAACATTTTCGGTTCAACAAGGGTTCTCCTAAGATCGAACAGGAAACCTGTTCAATCAACATGCACCGCAAAATCATTCTGGCTATGGATACGGTGAACATCAACACATTAACATCAACATGCCCATTGGACTTGGGGAGAGTTTACCTAATTTGGATTTTTATTTATTCTGCTTTGCCACTAAAATCATGATAAACTGACAACTAAAATATTGTGTTATTGTTATAATAATAACAATAGGGGAGGGGGGTAGTTCAAAAATTAACCCCAAAAGGTTATTTGAGGATCCATTAAAAGGCGTTCTTTGAAGAACTTATAGGGGTTCCCCCACAGTTTCAATTTGATGAACTCCTAAGGGATAATTCAGGAACCTTTTCTTGATAGAGTGTACAGTTTACATAAGGAAGTTTACATAGACTTAGGTTGGAGTCATTAAAACTCCTTTTTCAACCACTCCACACATTTCTTGTTAACAAAGTATAGTTTTGGCAAGTCTGTTAGGACATCTACTTCATGCATGACACAAGTAATTTTTCTAACAATTGTTTACAGACAGATTATTTCACTTATAATTCACTGTATCACAATTCCGGTGGGTCAGAAGTTTACATACATAAAGTGGACTGTGCCTTTAAACAGCTTGGAAAATTCCAGAAAAGGATGTCATGGCTTTAGAAGCTTCTGATAGGCTAATTGACATAATTTGAGTCAATTGGAGGTGTACCTGTGAATATATTTCAAGGCCTACCTTCAAACTCAGTCCCTCTTTGCTTGACATCATGGGAAAATCAAAAGAAGTCAGCCAAGACCTCAGGAAAAAAATTGTAGACCACCATAAGTCTGGTTCTTCCTTGGGAGCAATTTACAAACGCCTGAAGATACCACGTTCATCTTTACAACAGTAGAACGCAAGTATAAACACCATGGGACCACGCAGCCGTCATACCGGTCAGGAAGGAGAAGCATTCTGTCTCCTAGAGATGAACATACTTTGGTGTGAAAAGTGCAAATCAATCCCAGAACTACGGCAAAGGATCTTGTGAAGATGCTGGAGGAAACAGGTACAAAAGTATCTATATCCACAGTAAAACAAGTCCTATATTGACATAACCTGAAAGGCCGCTCAGCAAGGAAGAAGCCACTGCTCCAAAACCACCATAAAAAAGCCAGACTACGGTCTGCAACTGCCCATGGGGACAAAGATCATACTTTTTGGAGAAATGTCCTCTGGTCGGATGAAACAAAAATATAACTATTTGGCCATAATGACCATCGTTATATTTGGAAGAAAAAGGATGGGGGAGGCTTGCAAGCCAAAGAACACCATCCCAACCGTGAAGCACGGGGGTGGCAGTATCATGTTGTGGGGGTGCGTTGCTGCGGGAGAGACTGGTGCAGTTCACAAAATAGATGGCATGGGGAAGGAAAATGATGTGGATATATTGAAGCCACATCTCAAGACATCAGTCAGGAAGTTAAAGCTTGGTCGCAAATGGGTCTTCCAAATGGACAATGACCCCAAGCATACTTCCAAAGTTGTGGCAAAAAAGTTGTGACAACAAAGTCAAGGTATTGGAGTGGCCATTACAAAGCCCTGACCTCAATCCTATAGAAAATTTGTGGGCAGAACTGAAAAAGCGTGTGCGAGCAAGGAGGCCTACAATCCTGACTCAGTTACACCAGTTCTGTCAGGAGGAATGGGCCAAAATTCACCCAACTTATTGTGGGAAGCTTGTGGAAGGCTACCCGAAACGTTTGACCCAAGTTAAACAATTTAAAGGCAATGCTACCAAATACTAATTGAGTGTATGTAAACTTCAGAACCGCTGGGAATATGGTGAAAGAAATAAAAGCTGAAATAAATCATTCTCTTCTATTATTCTGATATTTCACATTCTTAAAATAAAGTGGTGATCCTAACTGACCTAAGACAGGGAATCTTTATTAGGTTTAAATGTCAGGAATTGTGAAAACTTAGTTTAAATGTATTTGGCTGAGGTGCATGTAAACTTCTGACTTAAACTGTATATAACATGATTGACAGGACCGTAATAATCATCATGAAACGACCCTGGAAGTGCTATAAGTGTAAGCCAACATAATTCATTATTATACATTAACCTGTTTAACTGCATTGATATGGCTTAATTGATCCTTGTCCAGACTCGTTATAGTTGGGAAATACCATGCAGTTGGACCAGGGAAATTTAATCAAACAGATTTATTTTGCAGGTTTTCCGTTCTCTCACATTTATTGATTCATTCATTTCCCATCATGAACATGTATCTCTATTCCCTAATCAAATACTTTCATCGATTCCACAAAATAACCTGACAAATACAGCTTTTTACTCCAATCTGGCAACCCTCATAAAAACCGACATAGCATCAGTATCCCAAAGTAAAAACAAGCATAGAAAACAGCATTGGCATTTATAAAAAAAAAATATAAAAGCCTTACGGCTACTGTTATATTATATGTATTTCGGTGACAACCTGGTTGATTAACAATATTGGGTTGTTAACACGTTTGTTTTTTATATAAATACATGTGGAACACAAAAAAGGCAGTGTAGAACACCATTGCCCAAAATGCATTGCTCCATTAACTTTCAAAAGATTGTTCCAAAATGTTCCTCCAAAAAATATATTTTCCTATGAAGGAAGTTACACTGTAAAACATATTTTGCCCCTTTTACTTAAAAAAAATATAGGTAACTATTTGCATCAGCCTTTTAAGTAAATCCAACAAGGAGGATCATTTAAGTACAATATACTGCACTTTTAGTGCATTACAAACTCAAATATATTAAGTGCAAACAACTAACAGGATCTCAAAAATTCCTTTCATTCAACTTAATTTGATCAGGTTCAGAACTGTTTTTGTTTGTTTGACCTGCTTAAGTCCTTCAAGTCCCAGAACTAATGTTATAAGTTTGATATACTTCATGTAATCAGTTACAGAACTAATATTGTAAGTTTAATTTGCTTAATTTACTCAGTATCGTAATTGATATTCTATGTTTAATCTACAAATGTTTTTTGCTCAGTTACTTATGATACTCAGGTTAGTAAAATGTATTTAAATTGGGTTCCTACTACTCAAATATATACTCACAACTATACTTAAAAAGCTGATGCAAATAGTTACCTCAATATACTTGGGATAATTTACAAAAAATTACTATTTCTATACATGGGAAAATGCAAGAAGAAACAAGTGTTCAACTTCAACACCTTTATTTTGAATAAAGGTTTTCTTCAAACTTCTATCTCAAATTGCCCCTTAAACCCTACTCCTTAAACCCTACTCCTTAAACCCTACTCCTTAAGTATTTGTGGAGAGTTCATTATTTTGTAATCTGTAAGCATTCTGGGTATAACTCCACCTTGCCTCCTTAGGTAAAGATACATCCAGATAGCATGCATCTGACTACAAATAATATCAGATCTTCACAACTGCATAAAGTTTAGGTGATAGTTTGGGATTAGCACTTTGACCTCACATCTTGTACAGTTTGGCAAGAATTCTCTGGTGGTCTGTGTGCCCCTTAACAACAAAGTGATAATTTAACAGAAACGTAAATAAACGATTTATCTTAATAGACTTTACATAAAGCACAATATGAACTTTAGCTCAAATACAATGTCATTCAAACTGTTTTAGATTCATCAAAACATGGGTTTTCAAAACATACATTGCACGTACAAAATATATGCCTGTAACGGGTTGTGAACACATAATTTATTTAAAGACAAGACGAAAAAACACGAACTTCACTATAACTAACAAAACAACAAACGGAGTAGACAGACCTGGACCACGAACTTACATTAAACACGAAGAACGCACGAACAGGGAAAAATAGACTACACAAAAATGACATGTACAAAAACAAACCGAACAGTCCCGTATGGTGCAACAAACACTGACACAGGAGACAACCACCCACAACAACACAGTGAAACAACCTACCTAAATATGACTCTCAATTAGAGGAACGCCAAACACCTGCCTCTAATTAAGAGCCATACCAGGCAACCCCTAAACCAACATAGAAAAAGAAAACATAGAATGCCCACCCAAACTCACGTCCTGACCAACTAACCCATACAACAAACTAACAGAAATAGGTCAGGAACGTGACAATGCCAAAGTGTCCCTTAAACCTGACTCCATATGCACTAGTGAAGCCCATATGGACATATTATTTTGACAGGTATAAGCATTCTGGGTATAACTCCAGTGTCACGATCGTATAACTCCAGTGTCACGATCGTCAACGGGACTGAGAGAGGACCAAGGCGCAGCGTGTTGAAAATACATCTTCTCTTTTATTTTTAAGAAGAAAAAATGAAACAAAACAACAAACAGACAACCGTGAAGCTATAAATCTAGATAGTGCTGACACAACCACTACACCTAGACACAGACAATTACCCACAAAAAGCTAAAGCCTATGGTTGCCTTAAATATGGCTCCCAATCAGAGACAACAATAACCAGCTGTCTCTAATTGAGACCCAATTCAGGCAACCATAGACTTTCCTAGACACCTACACTGAACACTAAACTATCTCCTCTACTAAACCCCCTAAAACATACAACACCCTAGACAATACAAAAAACACACAAACTTCCCCATGTCACACCCTGACCTAACTAAAATAATAATGAAAACAAAGATAACTAAGGCCAGGGTGTGACATCCAGCTTCCTCCTTAGGTAAAGATATATCCAGATAGCATGCACCGGACTACAAATAATCTCAGAAATCCACTAGTGCATATGAAGTTTTAAAACAAAGCAGTTTTTTAACCAGGAATTGACAATGTCTCTTATGACTTCACCCGAAAAAGAGTATCATGTTAATTGTAGCTTCTATACCACCGTTTGTGAGTGGCCCTTTGAGAGTTCTCATAGATATCTTTGAAAACAAGTAACTTCATCTTTAGCGCTTGGACCCGTGGGGAGGTCCTGAGATCATCAAGTTCCAAGAATAAACCTTTACCTTGTATTCTGTAATAAGGTCTTCAAACCTCTCGCCAAGGGATATGATCAGGCCACGGATCACACTGCCTCCTATTTCCTGCATGGTGTTGCACTGTAATATGATGTTTTACAAATAATTGCATTTAATACCGGCAACATACAGTATAACCTATATACTATTGTGAAGGTGTTGCTGTGCATACCCTGTACAGAACTTCAAAGATTTTCTGCATTCCCACCTTTTCAGCACCTCCTTTTAACTTAAACAAGTCCAAACGTTTTGGTGTATATTCATCCAGCTTCTGGATAAAGGTGGACTCAAGAGCAACAGTTGTAATTCTTCTGAACTCTTCCTTAAAACTTCTTGTGGAACGCTAGCGTCCCACCTCGCCAACATCCGGTGAAATTGCAGATTCAAAATACAAAATTCGTAATATTAAACATTCATGAAAATACAAGTGTCTTACATCGTTTAAAAGCTTAACTTCTTGTTAATCCAGCCGCTTTGTCAGATTTCAAAAAGGCTTTACGGCGAAATCATACCATGCAATTATCTGAGGACAGCGCCCCGCATACAAAAGCATTACAAACATTTTCCAAACAAGCAGAGGTGTCACGAAAGTCAGAAATAGTGCTAAAATAAATCACTTACCTTTGAAGATCTTTCTCTGTTTGGTCCCAGCTCCAGAACAAATGGTTGTTTTGTTCGATAAAGTCCTTCTATTATATCCCAAAAAAGTCAGTTTAGTTGGTGCGCTTGATTCAGTAATCCACCGGTTTCCCTCGTTCAAAATGCATACAAATCAAATCAAATGTATTTATATATATACAAACGATTCCCAAAAATTACCAATAAACTTCGTCCAAACAAGTCAAACAACGTTTCTAATCAATCCTCAGGTACCCTAATATGTAAATAAATTATAAAATATAAGACGGAGAATAGTATGTTCATTACCGGAGATAAATAACGAAGTGCGCGCCCTCATCCACGCGTGGCACAATACTACAGCCAAAATGGGAGCCACCTAGAAAAACTACAAATTCTAGCTCATTTTTCAAAAAACAAGCCTGAAACTCTTTCTAAAGACTGTTGACATCTACTGGAAGCCCTAGGAACTGTAATCTGGGAGGTATTCCATTGATTTTCCCATAGACAGTCATTTCAATGAGTGCTGAGCTCCAAAAAAATATTTTCCGGATGGATTCTCCTCGGGTTTTCGCCTGCCATATCAGTTCTGTTATACTCACAGACATTATTTTAACAATTTTTGGAAAGTTTAGAGTGTGTTCTATCCAATACTACATGCATATCCTAGCTTCTGGTACTGAGTAACAGGCAGTTTACTTTGGGCACCTCAGTCATCCAAACTTCCGAAAACTGTCCCCTATCACTAAGAAGTTTTTAATCTGAGAGAGCGAGAGAGAAGGGGGAGGAAACATCTTCTGAACAGATAAGGACAAAAGAGCCAGAATGCTATTGGGAAACCCCTCCCAAAGCATGTGCAGAGTGAGAATGTTCAGACTAATCTTTAATGCATATATCATTGTAGATTAGAATATTAGGTCAAGACAACACAAAATATTTAAATGAATATAATTTTTTTACCTACATTGACTATTTTCATTCAGCTGTATTTTGTACCTGAGAGGGCTCAAACAGGCCTGGCCATCTTTCTTTGAAGTCCTTCACAGGAAGGGCCTGAACGACATCTTGTCTTCGATATGAGAAGGTCTTTGCCATTTTGGCACTCACAATGTTGTGGTTGTCACGTGTTTGTACTTGAATGGAGCAAAACTGGAGATCTTACATTGCTGCCTGATCACTACGGAATTTGTGTATACATAAGCTTTAACATATTATTACTTGTATAACCTTTATTTAACTAGGCAAGTTAGTTAAGAACAAATTCTTATTTACAATGACAGCCTATAGGGGAACAGTGGGTTAACTTCTCGAAATTTTGGATGAAATGCATGCACAAATTAAACTGCCTGCTTTTCGGGCCCAGAAGATATGATATGCATATAATATTTGGATAGGAAACACTCTAAAGTTTCCAAAACTGTTAAAATAGTGTCTGTGAGTATAACAGAACTGATTTGTCAGGCAAAAACCTGAGAAAAATCCATTCAAGAAGTAGTTTTTGTTGTTGGTTTTGTAGTTTTCTATTCAATGCCATTACAGTATCCATTGACTTAGGACTCAAATTGCAGTTTCTATGCCTTCCACTAGATGTCAACAGTCTTTAGAAATTGTTTCAGGCTTGTATTCTGAAAAATGAGGAAGCAAGAGCAGTCTGAATGAGTGGACCCTAAAGTGTCACAGAGCTTTTTCATGCGCGAGACCGAGAGAGTGCCTTTCTTGTTTACGTTATTGTCCGGTTGAAATATTATTGATTATTTAGGCTAAAAACAACCTGAGGATTGAATATAAACATCGTTTGACATGTTTCTATGAACTTTACGGATACAATTTAGATTTTTTTGTCTGCCTGTTTTGACTGCGTTTGAGCCTGTGGATTACTGAAGAAAACAGAGTTTTTTGGATATAAAGAGACTATATCGAACAAAATTAACATTTATTGAGTAAATTAATGTCTGCTGAGTGCAACCATATGAAGATCATCAAAGGTAAGGGATTCATTTTATCTCTATTTCTGACTTGTGTAACTCTTGTACTTGGCTGGTTATTGTTTGTAATGATTTGTCTAGTGGGCTATGTTCTCAAATAATCGGCTTTCGCCGTAAAGCATTTTTTAAATCAAACACCGTGGTTGGATTCACAAGAAGTTAATCTTTAAACCTATGTAAAATATGTTTTGTTTTCTGAATTTTTATAATGAGTATTTCTGTATTTGAATTTGGCGCCCAGCAGTTTCACTGGCTGTTGAAGAGGTGGGACGCTAACGTCTCACGTACCCAAAAGAGGTTAACCGCCTTGTTGCCAGAACAACAGATTTTTACCTTGTCAGCTCAGGGATTCGATCCAGCAACCTTTTGGTTACTGGCCCAGTGCTCTAACCACTAGGCTACCAGTATGCATTCTTATTCTAAAACACAGGTGTCAAACTCATTCCACGGAGGGCCGAGTGTCTGCGGGTTTTCGCTCCTCCCTTGTACTTGATTGATGAATTAACATCACTAATTAGTTAGGAACTCCCCACACCTGGTTGTCTAGGGCTTTATTGAAAGGAAAAACCAAAAACCTGCAGACACTAGGCCCTCCGTGGAATGAGTTTGACACCCCTGTTCTAAAATAAGGAAGACACACATTGTCAATACCTGCCTGGGTGATAACGCATTGAGTAAAACACTAATAGGGCCCTATGAAATTATTTATTTATTTTCCAAAATTCCGTGTTAACTTTTTGTTGCCTAACGTGCTCAATCCATTTGGTTGATTTAAAAATACAGTATATATATCTAATACCTATTATTCACACTAATGTTGGGTTACTGTAATAAAAACATCCTGTGTATCCTGCCCGAGGGGTACCTGTATTCTGTTTAAATTTCGCATTGCGGAAATCATGGGGCCCTACAAGCCCTTATGTGAGTTACAATGAAAACACACAGACATTTGAAAATATTGACATACCTTGTCAATGTATTCTGGAAAATATGTTATGTCCAGTACTCAGGAACGTCTGAATACGTGAATACCTATACCTAAAGAAGAGAAGTTGTATTAAAATCTATGACAATGTCAGGAAAATAATACTCAAATGACTTCAGCTTTAGATAGCTAGCTAGCTAAAAAAACGGAAATCCAAGCTGACTTGGAAGAGCTGCTTGTTATCTATCTTACTAGCCAGCCCAATTATTTAATTTAGCTAGTTTGCCTGTTAACGTTAGATATTGACTAGATAACTACTGCACAAGGTCAACGTTTGCAGTGCTGCCTAGAACATGTTGTGAATACGTGAACAACAAGAAGGTTTCTGCAAGGACAGGTATAGTTATCTAGCTAGCTACGTATTGTTCCTACCTGTCTCTTCCTGGGTAACATTGGCTTGCCTAGCAGGCAAACATTACCTTGCAGGGGCACATGTGTTCAGTTCTACTGTAATGTTTGCTGATTATGCATTTTTTGGTAAGCTAGGTAGCTAATATGTTACACAGCTATTTCAGTTAATATAAAACTTACACAAAAATGACAAAAGTTATAAACAGCGCTGAGGCGAGTAAATGCACTAACTTACTAGCTAGTAGCATGCCCACCACTAGCTAACTAACGTTATACAGACATCATGGCCATTAACTAGCTAGCTTATCAACGTGCAAATATATAACGTTAACGTACTCTGGCAAGAGGCTTTTCGTACTTGAAGAATATTGTTTAACGAATATTTTTTACATTTCGTTGAAAATATGTATAGAGAGATCCAAACTACATTCCAAGTTATAATTTGGTTCTTACCTGCCGCATGGCCATTCCAGAGGAGAAAGATCAAGATGACGTCCATTGAAATGTTCCAAGCACAATTGACGTTCATTACTAGATCTAGTATGTCAGTCCAACACAATAATGATCATATCATATCATATCATATTTTTAAGTTGTTGGTTGTTACTTAGAAATATTTGTTAAAATTTAGCAGCATATTACCTTGGATTTTTATTTGCAAATGCCAGTCTTTTTCAACACATATAAATTAAGAACTATATTCAAAAATGTAAGTAAAACCAGAAACCTATTATTTTTAAGTTAAAATCATTGATTTTCTTTTGCAATATTTACTAAGCCCGTGGATATTTTTTTTTACAGTGCACACAAAAACGTATGTCTTTTCCTACGAATGAAGTCGCCAATGAGTGCCTTTTCCAAATTGAGTGTGAGATTGTGTTACTGGTTGGGTAAACTTCTCAAAACCAAGGGAAATTGCAAAAAAAAATGTGTCTGGACACTTCTATAACATGCAATTTACATAAAAAAATGTATATTTGGTTAAAAAAAGCGAACTTGTCCTTTCATGTATTTACTGTTTGATTATCCTTAAATCACCCTGTAGTGATATGCATCCATTTCTTATCATTAGCAGTCTAGCCACCCAATTATCCCAGTATAATTGAATTCACCCATATAATTGCTGAAGTCTGAAACTCTGGACATAGATTGTAACATCACTTTATTGTAATGAGTCAGAAGTAATATATATATATATAATAATAATAAGTTGAGGGAACAATAACAGTACCTTCATGATCACATTTGAAAACTATGCCAATTTTTTAGGGAAAGGTCATACCACAGAGCAGGGCAGAAATTTAGCAGGTGGCACAGTGGAGCTGCCACTCCAGACAAGCAGGGCAGAGGTTAGCCCACCTTCCTCATCAGTCTGGTGCTGGTCCTCTTAAAAAGGCACTGACCTTTAGCTGAGGGTAGCGCTAGCACGCTAATGGCCCTGTCAACTCTCCAATTAGGGGAGCAGAGAAATGTATTTTCCCAGGTGGTGTCTCTGGCCCTGGGGTGGGCACCTGCAGAGTCACGGGGTTGCTGGGGGTAAAGTCTGTCCCGTCCAACAGATCGGACCCAGATGTGCTCTGTTATAACCGGTCTCAAGGAGCCTGGGGATTGAACTTAAGGTGGCCAGAGTGAGATGGTGGGCTCTATTTTTGGCTGGCGGTAAGGAGGCGTAAGTGTCAAACGCACGCTAGTTTGCAATTTCGTCATGTACAAACTGGCATTGCCCAGCTCTTACGCCAGGTTCGGCAATTTACCTGTCTGACATCAGCTCACTTGCGCTGAGGTGGGAGGGGTGGAAATATGCAAATTTCATTGAGCGCAACTAGGGATATTTAAAACCGACCAAAAGCTGGTTTTAGCGGAAACGTAATTGGTTGTGGCACTGATTTTGCCAGCGGAGGCGTAAACATGAGCTTTATGTACATCACGAGCAGAAAAATAGACGTTCCCCTTTTTATATTTATACTGGACATTATTTTTGTCCAGCTTCTGTGAAACGTTTGGACTCGTTATGTGTGATGCCCATTGCATAAAATGTGTCAGTGACTGAGGAAGCCTGTTTAGGAACATAAAGTTATTTTAAAAGACTGTTTATTGTTTTTCGTTTATAATTTTTCTGTTACTTTCCTCTGTTGGACCCAACTGTCAAATAGCGGGAATTCCTATCGCTGTCCGTGGTCCTGAATCCGCTTGTAGGCTATATGTGTATGTTTGTTTACCTTTCACGTGGCAAAGTCATTACTGACCATATCAAGGGCAATGGTAGACTATAGCTATATGTATTCAGGAGCAGTAACGGTGAGTGGACATTCCCCGTTTCTTTTAATATTGTCTTTTATTCCAGCTCCTGTGAAAAGTTTGGATGTGCATAAAAAAAAACATCATCTTAAATTGTTTTAGGCCTAATATTATATGCCCAGAGGAAGCAATTACGGTGCCTGTAAATGTTGTTTCGTTTTATTAGAATTTGATTAGAATTATTTACTGTCTTTTTAGGTCTGTCCATGACTGAGAAATAATTAATTTTACAGTAGCCCTATATCAGTTGTTTCAAACTGTCTGCTAGAGCAACCAAGTTTTCCTGAAACAGATTTGAATATTTCCTTGTCACTTTAACTCCCAAGTAGGTGAATTGATCCCGGACAATCCTAAACTGAGAACTTGTAAAAGAGCACTTTAAAGCAGCCTTGTTTACAGGAAAAAGCTCACTCTTGCCTAGATTCAGCTTGTACCCTGAGATTGACCCAAACCTTTTAAGAACAGATAAGGCGGGTGGCAATGAGGTATCAGGGTTAGAGATAAACAAAAGGAGGTCATCCGCATATAGCGAGACTTTCTGCTCTGAGCCCGTCCTGATTATTCCTTGAATGGCATCATTAGAGCGTAGTGCAATGGCGAGAGGTTCGATTGCCAAAGCAAACAACAAAGGGGGGAGTGGACAGCCCTGTCTGGATCCGCGGTGCAAGGGAAAATAGTCAGAGGAAAAGTTGTTAGTCCGTACCGAAGCCATGGGGGAAAAATAAAGAATCTTTATCCACGCAATGAATTTGGGGCCAAAGCCAAATCTATAAAGGGTAGCTGTTAGGTAATCCCACTCAACGCGGTCAAACGCTTTTTCTGCATCAAGTGAGACCACCACCTCTGGGTCCTCCGACGCTGGGGAGTACAGTATATTCACAAGGCGCCTAATATTGAAAAACAAATGCCTATTTCTCACAAAGCCAGTCTGGTCAGAGTGTATTACTTGGTGCAGCGAGCCTTCCATACGGATGGCTAAAAGCTTGGCTAGGATTTTGTAATCACAGTTTAAAAGCGAGATTGGGCGATAGGATCCACATTCCAGGGGGTCTTTGTTTTTCTTACTGTTGTGGGCGGAGCAGTTGCCGTACCAGGCGGTGATATAGCCCGACAGGATGCTCTCGATTGTGCATCTGTAGAAGTTTGTGAGTGCTTTTGGTGACAAGCCAAACTTTTTGGCTGCTGCGCCTTCTTCACAACGCTTTCTGTGTGGGTGGACCAATTCAGTTTGTCCGTGATGTGTACGCCGAGGAACTTAAAACTTTCCACCTTCTCCACTACTGTCCCGTCGATGTGGATAGGGGGGTGCTCCCTCTGCTGTTTCCTGAAGTCCACAATCATCTCCTTTGTTTTGTTGACGTTGAGTGTGAGGTTATTTTCCTGACACCACACTCCGAGGGCCCTCAACTCCTCCCTGTAGGCCGTCTCGTCGTTGTTGGTAATCAAGCCTACCACTGTAGTGTCGTCCGCAAACTTGATGATTGAGTTGGAGGCGTGCATGGCCACGCAGTCGTGGGTGAACAGGGAGTACAGGAGAGGGCTCAGAACGCACCCTTGTGGGGCCCCAGTGTTGAGGATCAGCGGGGTGGAGATGTTGTTACCTACCCTCACCACCTGGGGGCGGCCCGTCAGGAAGTCCAGGACCCAGTTGCACAGGGCGGGTTCGAGACCCAGGGTCTCCAGCTTGACGACGAGTTTGGAGGGTACTATGGTGTTAACTTCTTATGGCTGCAGGGGGCGTATTGAAAAACTGGAAAATATGTGCCCATTTTCAAACGGCCTCTTAAATGCTGAGCTGTAGTCAATGAACAGCATTCTCACATAGGTATTCCTCTTGTCCAGATGGGTTAGGGCAGTGTGCAGTGTGGTTGCGATTGCGTCGTCTGTGGACCTATTGGGTCGGTAAGCAAATTGGAGTGGGTCTAGGGTGTCAGGTAGGGTGGATGTGATATGGTCTTGACTAGTCTCTCAAAGCACTTCATGATGACGGAAGTGAGTGCTACGGTGCGGTAGTCGTTTAGCTCAGTTACCTTAGCTTTCTTGGGAACAGGAACAATGGTGGCCCTCTTGAAGCATGTGGGGACAGCAGACTGGGATAAGGATTGATTGAACATGTCCTTAACCTGTTGAGGCTGGGGGCGCTGTTGTCACTATTTATGGTAATCTTGTAATTTTTGAAACGGCTTCCTACAAAACTCTTGATCGTACAATATGCATATTATTATTATTATTGGATAGAAAACAGTCTATAGTTTCTATAGGAGTTGAAATTCTGTCTCTAAGTGGAACAGAACCCATTCTACAGCAATTTCCCTGACATGGAGTCAGATTTCAGAAATTTTGGCCCCTGATCTGGAGTCAGTTAAAAGGCCACTGTTATTGCTATGAGTATACGGACACTGCTTACGTCTTCCCCTGGATGCCTTTACGTGATGACGATTTGAATGGGGTCGATTGCGCGTTCACAGGCACTATAAATTAAAAAACCCTGTAGCTAGTAAGTCTTTTGGAGCTGCGTTATGCGCGTGGAGGACACCGACCCGCACCTGTTCCAAGCATTAGTGTTGGGAGTAATCTTTCTCCGGTCATGTTAAGACTCGTTATAGGAGTTAAAAACATCATAAGGTAGTTAATTTAAAGCGTTTTATAGCAATTTATATCCGTTTAGTGCGATTTTGGGACATTTATTTCTGAAACGCTGTGAATCGCCGGGCACGCTTCCAGTTCATGCTGAACGCAGTTGGCATTTCCACATGGCAAGAGGACAGCTTTCCACCAAAAGACGATTAGACCCAAGAAAGGATCCTTTGCCCAAGATACTGATGGAAGAACAGCTCAAAGTAGGACATTTTTATTATGATAAATCGTGTTTCTGTCGAAAAATGTTAGTGGCTTAGGACGCCATGTTTTTTGACGTAGCTTCGCTTGGCGCAAACTGTATTGAAAAGTAAGGATAATTTAAAAAATGTAATTCCGCGATTGTATTAAGAATTAAATTGTCCTTTAATCGATGTCCACCCTATATTTTTTAGTCACGTTTATGAGTATTTATGTATAAGAGTAGATCACTGTCTAATATGGCGCACGGACATTTTCTCACCAGCTGGGCTACTTTCCCCATTGTCTAACCATGATTTTGGTGGCTAAATATGCACATTTTCGAACAAACTGTATATGCATGTTGTAATGTGATGTTACAGGGGTGTCATCTGAAGAATTCTGAGAAGGTTAGTGAAAAAAATAATATATTTTGGCGATGTTGACGTTATCGCTCACTTTGGCTAGAATTAATGCTGGGGTAATGTTTGCACCTGTGCTATGCTAATATAACGATTTATTGTGTTTTCGCTGTAAGACACTTAGAAAATCTGAAATATTGTCTGTATTCACAGGATCTGTGTCTTTCGATTAGTGTATGCTGTGTATTTTTACGAAATGTTTGATGATTAGTAAGTAGGTAAACACGTTGCTCTATGTAGTTATTCTAGTCCATTTGTGACGGTGGGTGCAATTGTAACCTATGCCATCTACCTGAAATATGCACATTTTTCTAACAAAACCTATCCCATACCATAAATATGTTATCAGACTGTCATCTGATGAGTTTTTTTCTTGGTTAGGGGCTATAAATATCTTAGTTTAGCCGAATTGGTGATAGCTACTGGTGTTGGTGGACAAATAAAAGATGGTGGATTATGCTAATGTGTTTTTAGGTAATAGATGTACATCTTTACATATTGTGTCTTCCCTGTAAAACATTTTAAAAATCGGACATGTTGGCTGGATTCACAAGATCTGTGTCTTTCATTAGCTGTATTGGACTTTAATGTGTGAAAGTTAAATATTTTAAAAAATATATTTTTTTTGAATTTCGCGGCTCTGCCTTTTCAGTGGGGGTGGGGGGGGAGTGCCGCTAGGGACACCCTCAGCCTAGACAGGTTAAACACACCAGACAGCTGGTCTGCGCATGCTCTGAGGACGCGGCTGGGAATGCCGTCTGGGCCTGCAGCCTTGCGAGCGTTAACATGTTTAACTCACCTCGGCTGCAGTGAAGGAGAGCCCGTAGGTTTTGGTAACGGGCCGTGTCAGTGGCACTGTATTGTCCTCAAAGCGAGCAAAAAAGTTATTTAGTCTGTCTGGGAGCAAGACATCCTGGTCCGCGACGGGGCTGGTTTTCTTTTTGTAATCCGTGATTGATTGTAGACCCTGCCACATACCTCTTGTGTCTGAGCTGTTGAATTGCGACTCTACTTTGTCTCTATACTGGGACTTAGCTTGTTTGATTGCCTTGCGGAGGGAATAGCTACACTGTTTGTATTCGGTCATGTTTCCTGTCACCTTGCCCTGGTTAAAAGCAGTGGTTCGCGCTTTCAGTTTCACGCGAATGCTGCCATCAATCCACGGTTTCTGGTTTGGGAATGTTTTAATCGTTGCTGTGGGTACGACATTGTCAATGCACTTCCTAATGAACTCGCTCACCGAATCAGCGTATTCGTCAATGTTGTTGGACGCAATGCGGAACATATCCCAATCCACGTGATCGAAGCAGTCTTGAAGCGTGGAATCAGATTGGTCGGACCAGCGTTGAACAGACTTAAGAGCGGGAGCTTGCTGTTTTAGTTTCTGTTTCTAGGCTGGAAGCAACAAAATGGAGTCGTGGTCAGCTTTTCCGAAAGGAGAGCGGGGTGGGCCTTATATGCGTCGCGGAAGTTAGTATAACAATGATCCAAGGTTTTACCAGCCCTGGTAGCACAATCGATATGCTGATAGAATTTAGGGATTTTTTTGTTTTCAGATTAGCCTTGTTAAATTCCCCAGCTACAATGAATGCAGCCTCAGGGTGTGTGGTTTCCAGTTTACAAAGAGTCAGATAAAGTTCGTTCAGGGCCATCGATGTGTCTGCTTGGGGGGGAATATATACGGCTGTGATTATAATCGAAGAGAATTCCCTTGGTAGATAATGCGGTCGACATTTGATTGTGAGGAATTCTAAATCTGGTGAACAGAATGACTTGAGTTCCTGTATGTTGTTATGATCACACCACGTTTTGTTGATCATAAGGCATACACCCCCGCCCCTCTTCTTACAAGAAAGATGTTTTTTTCTGTCGGCGTGAAGAAAACTGCTGGCTGCACCGACTCCGTTAGCATCTCTCGAGTGAGCCATGTTTCCGTGAAGCAAAGAACGTTACAATCCCTGATGTCTCTCTGGAATGTTACCCTTGCTTGGATTTCATCAACTTTATTGTCAAGAGACTGGACATTGGCGAGTAGTATGCTAGGGAGTGGAGCGCGATGTGCCCGTCTCCGAAGCCTGACCAGGAGACCGCTTCGTTTGCCCCTTTTACGGCGTCGTTGTTTAGTGTCGCCGGCTGGGATCAGATCCAATGTATTGGGTGGCAGGCAAAACACAGGATCCGCTTCGGGAGAGTCATATTCCTGGTTGTAACGATGGTGAGTTGACGTTGCTCTTATATTCAGTAGGTCCACCCGACTGTATGTAATGAAACCTAAGATTACCTGGGGTACCAATGTAAGGAATAACACATAAAAAAACAAAATACAACAACCATGCTCAAAGGGATATTCAATGTCTGCGTTATTTTTTTACCCATCAACCAATAGGTGCATTGGAAAGCCTCCCTGGTCTTTGTGGTTTAATCTGTGTTTAAAATGTACTGCTCGACTGAGGGACCTTGACCCAAGACATTTCAGCTTTCCAATTTTAATTCATTTGTCAAAAAAATGAAAAATATGATTCAACTTTGGTGGTTATGAATACTTTCTGAAGCCATGGAGCATGTTCTGATTGGCCAGTGAGGGGCCAAGCCTCGACACACTTTCAACATGTTGATTCAGTAAAACCCAGCCATTTCGCACCACAGTCAGCTACTGCACCCATAATTCAGGTAGAGAAAATAGCAAAACAATTCTGACACACCTGAACATAGAATCTAAAGCACTACCACCAGTACTTAGATTTACCATTGAACTAAGTTTGCTAAAATAGAGTCCGATTGCTCTTTACCGCAGGGGAAGTCTCATCACTGTGATGCTACCCTAACAGATGGGTGTGAACTGTTAGCTTACTATTGTAAACAGGCTGTTTTTCATATAGACTGTGTCAATGCACATTCATTTATGGAGTAAGTATTACTGTACCTCAGCATTTCGTTCTTAATTTCCAATTTCCTAAATTAACATGGGAGGGGAACTACAGTTGAAGTCAGAAGTTTACATACACTTAGGTTGGTAATCATTGAAACTCGTTTTTCAAACACAAACTATAGTATTGGCAAGTCGGTTAGGACATCTACTTTGTGTATTACACAAGTCATTTTTCCAACGATTGTTTACAGACAGATTATTTCACTTATAATTCACTGTATTTCAATTCCAGTGGGTAAGAAGTTTACAAACACTATGTTGACTGTGCCTTTAAAAAGCTTGTAAAATTCCAGAAAATGATGTCATGGCTTCAGAAGCTTCTGATAGGCTTATTGACATCATTTGAGTCAATTGGAGGTATGCCTGTGGATGTATTTCAAGGCCTACCTTCAAACTCAGTGCCTCTTTGGTTGACATCATGGGGAAAATCAGAAGAAATCAGCCAAGACCTCAGATATTTTTTTAAACCTCCACAAGTCTGGTTCATCCTTGGGAGCAATTTCCAAATGCCTGAAGGTATCACGTTCATCTGTACAAACAATAGTACGCAAGTATAAACACCATGAGACCACACAGCTGTCATTTCGCTCAGGAAGGCGACGCGTTCTGTCTCATAGAGATGAACGTACTTTGGTGCGACAAGTGCAAATCAATCCCAGAACAACATCAAAGGACCCTGTGAAGATGCTGGAGGAAACAAGTACAAAAGTATCTATATCCACAGTAAAATGAGTACTATATCGACATAACCTGATAGGTCGCTCAGCAAGGAAGAAGCCACTACTCCAAAACCGCCATAAAAAACAACGGTTTGCAACTGCACATGGGGACAAAGATCGTACTTTTTAGAGAAATGTCCTCTGGTATGATGAAACAAAAATAGAACTGTTTGGCCATAATGACCATCGTTATGTTTGGAGGAAAAAGGGGGAGGCTTGCAAGCCAAAGAACACCATCCCAACTGTGAAGCACGGGGGTGGCAGCATCATGTTGTGGGGCTGCTTTGCTGCAGGAGGGACTGGTGCACTCCACAAAATAGATGGCATCATGAGTGAGGATTGAAGCAACATCTCATCAGTCAGGAAGTTAAAGCTTGGTCGCAAATGGGTCTTCCAAATGGACAATGACCCCAAGCATACTTCCAAAGTTGTGGCAAAATGGCTTAAGGACAACAAAGTCAAGGTATTGGAGTGGCCATCACAAAGCCCTGAATCCCATATAAAATTTGTGGGCAGAACTGAAAAAGCGTGTGCGAGCAAGGAGGCCTATGAACCTGACTCAGTTACACCATTTGTGTCAGGAGGAATGGACCAAAATTCTCTCAACTTATTGTGGGAAGCTTGTGGAAGGCTACCCGAAACGTTAGACCCAAGTTAAACAATTTAAAGGCAATGCATACTAAATACTAATTGAGTATATGTAAACTTCTGACCCACTGGGAATGTGATGAAATAAATAAAATCTGAATTAAATCATTCTCTCTACTATTATTCTAACATTTCACATTCTTAAAATAAAGTGGTGATCCTAACTGACCTAAGACAGGGAATGTTTACTTGGATTAAATGTCAGGAATTGTGAAAAACAGTTTAAATGTATTTGGCTGTGTATGCAAACTTCCGACTGCAACTGTATCCCCTGTAATAGCAAATACCCACTATGTAGTATACAGTAGTTTGCCCCCTAAATGTGTTTCAGACAGAAACACACCTCCATTCATGACCATAACGGTTAGCACTGCCAATGTTGTCACACTTTATCTTTAAGTTCTCTAACCAGATGTCAACTTTATACACCACAACGATTTGCAAACAACTGCAAGTCGTGCAAGACCCAAACGGCTCATAAGGCAAGACAACTCACATTATGCTGCATGCCTAAATAGTTGGATGAAAAATACATTTTGCAGGCGTCACAAAACATAGCCAAAGTCATTACTCAGCCCATTCAACAATGCAAGTGTGCACCATATGTTCCCAGCTTTCCTCTAATTAGCTGGACGAACAAGCTAAGACAGCTTTGATATGCATTGATTACATAGTTCCCAGCAAGTCCCACAGCAGTGGCTCATCCATATTCATTGAGGGACAAAAGCCGCTCCTTCAAAACAGGCCTGGGCAGCTACTGTAAGGGCAGCTCCACTGAGGGACACTACAGGAAGCCATGATGACCCTCAACGTCAATGCGTATCCAGAGTTTTTATCAGACAAAACAAGTTCATTAGCATGGTTTTTAATGGTTAGTTTACATTGTTGCGAAGGGTAACCATTGACCATGTAAAGAAATGTTTACCATTTGTTCTCCAAAAGCAGTCTTTAGAGTACTCTTTGTCTGCTTGGTGACATATACACATTAATGACTATCTTTAAAACTATATTTTTATATATTTTATATTTTTATCGGTGCAATGCATACTAGTTCTAACCCCAATGGAATCAGGAGTGACAGGCAGTACACAAACACTTCAGTAATTACAACTCAAAAAATAATGATTCATTTCATCCTATAACCCATATCTCCTTTTAGTGCAATCGCACTAATGCAGATGTTCTGCATAGCTGGAGCAGGAAAGCAAGAGGCACTGGAATGTATTCACCACCTGCAGTCAGTCGTGTCGCATGTCTAAATGGGAGCTATCGCTGGATCTGGAACGGTTCCGAGTATTGACATCAATGTGCAATCCAGCCCCCACAAACCTGTCGTAGAGGGGCACCGCGGAATTTCAATAAAGCTATTGAAGCTGTAAGTCTTTTAATAGATTCTGATTCTGGTAAAGAAATCTGCAGGGACGCAACGGAGAGAGAGGATTTGGTAGAGGATGAGACACAGAGCAGTAAATGACGGCCAAGTACAACTTGCCCACACATTAGGTAGGCCATTAGCATAGAGGCTTAGAGTTTTCACGATTAATCAGTGAACAAATCCCTACGCGCCCAATTAGCTCTCCGGCAGTGTTAGATATCAATATTCACTTGAGAGTGCATAGCTAAACTCTGTGGCTTCCTATCTCTCCATGGAGCCCATAGGATGATACGATAATTTCCTTATTGATCTGCAAATTCACTGTTGGAATTCCATTTCCAGCCTGATGTGATGCTTTTTTAATCTAGGAGGTTGTTATTGTGTCTGGGTGATTGACAGACATTGATCTCTGATCTCTGACGTAGCTTCTAACCCTGATGTCACAGTCGTAGTTTCTGTGTGTTTTATGGCTCATGTTTTAGTGCTATTAAACGCAATCCTTCTATGGAGGTCAGACATACAGTAGCCTACCATAATGCAGTTTACAAGCAACCCACTGGGCACAAACTAGTTGAATCAACGTTATTGTATTGTGACATTGTGACATGGAATCTACATAGAAAACACATTTGAGGGTGACATTTCAACCACAGGATTATGTCATCATTGTAACACGTTTTCAAGATAGGCAAACCTTGTATAAAATATGCTTGAATTTGTACCTTTGAAACAATGTCAGATCTTCAACATTATGTCCCCTATATTAAAAAAATAGGCTGGGTAGCACCTTGTACTGGATAGTTGATCTACTGCTATTCATTTGGTCTCCCATACAGGGTTTTAACCAAGCCCTGCTGAGCTTTTATAATCGCCACTGACTATTACCAATGTGCTATTATGAAAATTAAATTGAGAGATCTCTTAACTAAATATATTCAATGTTGCTATCAAACTCATTCCAAAGGGTAGATTTAACAGAGAAGATCAAATGTAACCATACTTTATCACTCATGTATCATGAATTATACTATTTTGGCCAGTGGTCACCAACCAGTCGATCTCCAAGGTATTCCTAGTTGATCACCAAACGATAAAGCCTTCCTTTTCAATTTTCTTCATTTTGTGCGTTTAGCAGTAGGTGCGCTTGATTCAGCAGCCCTAGTGCCGAGAAGGGAACATTTTTCGCATTTTGAACAATTTCATGTGTCTGAAGGTACAGTAGAACGCTGCCTACCCGGCAGCCCAAGAAAGCAAATCAAGTGCACATATAGGCCTACCTCTGGCTAATCAGATAGCTCAGATCACCGTGTCTGCACAGTTTCCTAGAGCCATAGACTATAAAAAAAAGCCTCCAATGCACAGCAAAGTTGATACTGTCAAAACTTTTAAAAACATGACTAGCGAGAGACTCAACGAGTACAGCAAAGAGCTGCTGTTTTTACGAGTAAGTTCATCTTTAAGTTATTCAGCACTGTCAACACTTTATTCAATACTTTTATAAGCCACTCACGCTATAACCAGCACTGCAGCTGTGATGAATGAGTATAGCAAAGTGTTCCGATAAGCTTGTATTGTTATTATTCGCGGTTTATGTCTTTTAATATCGAGGAATACTTCACTTTCTATGGGCGTAGGAGGAACAACATGAATTGGTGCATGAGGCAGAAATAATGCAGTGCGACTTGAGTTTCACCTTCTGCTGGAAGACTGTGTCCCCTTTTCTCAGCAGAGGAAGGGAGAGCGGAGGGACGGTGAGTCAGGTGAGAGGCAGCCTCACCGCTGCTCCCTCCCTCCCCTCAGACTGACTAACAGATGCAGGCTATCAGTCCATTAAAAAAATGTATGATTATGCTCACTCATCTGTGTCTCACTGTCATGCCCTGGCCTTAGTATTCTTTGTTTTCTTTATTATTTTAGTTAGGTCAGGGTGTGACATGGGGAATGTTTGTGTTTTTGTTGGTTTTGGGTGTTTCTATGGTAAAGGGGTTGTTGGGTGTAGTAGATGGGTTTGTGTTGAGTACATGTGTCTAGCGTTGTCTATGTATGTTTAGTTGTCTAGGAGAGTCTATGGTTACCTGAATGAGTTCCCAATTAGAGACAGCTGATTTCGGTTGTCTCTGATTGGGAGCCTTATTTAGGGTAGCCATAGGCTTTCATTCTATGTGAGTAGTTGTCTATGTCAGAACGTTTGTAGCCAGTGTGTGCACATCGTTATTTAGCTTCACGATCATTTGTTGTTTTGTTAATTTGTATTAAGTGTTTCGTGTTTATTTTCCGTCATCTTTATAATAAAAGAAGATGGCTTATTTTCCAAGTGCTGCGTTTTGGTCCGTCAATCCGCCACATGATCGTGACACTCACAAGTAATACAACAAATTATCTATTACTAGTGTGATCATATACCAATTTCTTTTCAATATAATTTCAAAATGTTCTGAGAACAACATCATTGGCAGGGCAATTCAAGCATAGCCAATATGCAGTGATAATCTATTGGGCCTATTACTGTACAAACCTTATCACTACATAACTGTTTTTAATTGGTTAATGTTGCATAGGCTTATGTTTTTAACCTGTCTAGGATGAGGGTGCCGCTAGCGGCACTCCCCCCCCACCCCCACTGAAAAACCAGTGCCGCGAAATTCAAAAAAAATATTTGTTTAAAATATTTAACTTTCACACATTAAAGTCCAATACAGCTAATGAAAGACACAGATCTTGTGAATCCAGTCAACTTGTCCGATTTTTAAAATGTTTTACAGGGAAGACACAATATGTAAAGATGTACATCTATTACCTAAAAACACATTAGCATAATCCACCATCTTTTATTTGTCCACCAACACCAGTAGCAATCACCAATTCGGCTAAACTAAGATATTTATAGCCCCTAACCAAGAAGAAAACTCATCAGATGACAGTCTGATAACATATTTATGGTATGGGATAGGTTTTGTTAGAAAAATGTGCATATTTCAGGTAGATGGCATAGGTTACAATTGCACCCACCGTCACAAATGGACTAGAATAACTACATAGAGCAACGTGTTTACCTACTTACTAATCATCAAACATTTCGTAAAAATACACAGCATACACTAATCGAAAGACACAGATCCTGTGAATACAGACAATATTTCAGATTTTCTAAGTGTCTTACAGCGAAAACACAATAAATCGTTATATTAGCATAGCACATAGCACATAGCAGCCCAGCATTGATTCTAGCCAAAGTGAGCGATAACGTCAACATCGCCAAAATATATTAATTTTTTCACTAACCTTCTCAGAATTCTTCAGATGACACTCCTGTAACATCATATTACACAATCCATATAGAGTTTGATCGAAAATGTTTATATTTAGCCACCAAAATCATGGTTAGACAATGTGAAATGTAGCCCAGCTGGTGAGAAAATGTCCGTGCGCCATATTAGACAGTGATCTACTCTTATACATAAATACTCATAAACGTGACTAAAAAATATAGGGTGGACAGGGATTGATAGACAATTTAATTCTTAATACAATCGCGGAATTACATTTTTTAAATTATCCTTACTTTTCAATACAGTTTGCGCCAAGCGAAGCTACGTCAAAAAACATGGCGTCCTAAGCCACTAACATTTTTCGACAGAAACACGATTTATCATAATAAAAATGTCCTACTTTGAGCTGTTCTTCCATCAGTATCTTGGGCAAAGGATCCTTTCTTGGGTCTAATCGTCTTTTGGTGGAAAGCTGTCCTCTTGCCATGTGGAAATGCCAACTGCGTTCGGGATGAACTGGAAGCGTGCCCAGCCATTCACAGCGTTTCAGAAATAAATGTCCCAAAATCGCACTAAACGGATATAAATTGCTATAAAACGCTTTAAATTAACTACCTTATGATGTTTTTAACTCCCATAACGAGTAGAAACATGACCAGAGTAATATTACTCCCTCCACTAATGCTTGGAACAAGTGCGGGTCGATGTCCTCCAGGCGCATTACGCAGCAAGAAAAGAGTTCCTAGCTACAGGGTTTTTTAATTTGTAGTGCCTGTGAACGCGCAATCGACCCCATTCAAATCGTCATCACGTAAAGGCATCCAGGGGAAGACGTAAGCAGTGTCCGTATACTCATAGCAATAACTGCGGCCTTTTAACTGACTCCAGATCAGGGGCCAACATTTCTGAAATCTGACTCCATGTCAGGGAAATTGCTGTAGAATGGGTTCTGTTCCACTTAGAGACAAAATGTCAACTCCTATAGAAACTATAGACTGTTTTCTATCCAATAATAATAATAATATGCATATTGTACGATCAAGAATTTTGTGGGAAGCCGTTTCAAAAATTACACGATTAGCATAAATAGTGACAACAGCGCCCCCATCCTCAACAGGTTAAAGTAATTGTAACGGCAGTCTAAGTCTTCCTCCTCCTTGGACGAGGAGAGGCGAGAAGGATCGGAGGACCAATGTACAGTGTGGTAAGTTTCCATGATTTAATGAACATGAAAACAATATACAATTACAAAATAACAAAACAAACTAACCGTCACTGTCCCGTGTGGCACAAACACTGACACAGGAAACAACCACCCACAAATCCCCAACACAAAACAAGCCACCTATATATGATTCTCAATCGGGGACAACGATTGACAGCTGCCTCTGATTGAGAACCATATTAGGCTGTACACAGAAACAGACAAACTAGACACACAACATAGAATGCCCACCCAGCTCACGTCCTGACCAACACTAAAACAAGCAAAACACATAAGCACTATAGTCAGGACGTGACAGTAATTTTTAAAGGCCTGATTTAGGCCCATATAGCATTTGCAAAGCCATCAACAGCTATTGTTTCAATTCAACGCAGGATTCAACTAAAACTAGACAATACAATAGGCCTAGGGTTTCAAGCTTTGGTTGATTTCACATTTATCTTCAAGTTAATCATTAATATGTTGGATTCACGTCTCCGTCTTAACCAAAAATCTAAGTTAAAGAATAGGACTAAATCAAATAGAACTTTATTTAAAGTTTGATTTGATTAGATTTAGTCCTATTCTTAACTTACATTTTGGGTTGAGAGAGAAAGACTTGAATACAACATATCAATTATTATTTGTAGACAAACTGGATATTGAATTATGTTTGGTTGTCAACACAACCAAATATCAACATTTGAAGGAGATGTATCCTCTGCTTGGATAGTTCCATCTGTGCCACTGACTTAGTTTGGCTTTAATTCCAGTTTGTCTACAAATTAATAATTGATATTAATTTAAATAAAGTTTGATTTGATTTAGTTCTGTTATTCAACTTTGATTCTTGGTTGAGATGGAGATGTAAATCCAACATATAAATTATTAATTTGTAGACAAACTGGAATTTGTTGACAACCAAACACAATTCAACATCACTTTTTTCAATACTGTAAATAGCCTGTTAACTTGTCAACGAGTTAACAAATTATATGTTGGATACACATCTCCAACTCAACCAAAAATACAATTTAAAGAATATGATTAAGCCAGGGGCTCAGATGAAACTATCCAAGCATTAGATATCCTTTAAATGTTGATATTTGGTTGCATTGTCAACCAAACACAATTCAATAATCTTTACATAATACTGTAAATAGCCTTAAGTTAAGGCTGTCTTACAAACTAATGTAACAGTATTTATTCAACCTTAAAATGAGTAACAGTGAGTAATTAAGATAGCATACAAGGGTCGCAGCTCTGTGGAGTT